>NC_065550.1:14599674-14899674 GCF_022605725.1 Anthonomus grandis grandis
CTCTCTAATTTCGATTTGCTTTGATGTATTATTTAATAAAACAAACCTTATTACAATAGTTAGTTGGTCTTGATGACTCACGTCAGGAGTCGTATCTAAAATAATTGAAAAATATTTACTAGCATTTAACATAGATATAATGTCATGTCTTATTTGCTCTCCCAGAAGGAAAATTAATTCATTTTGAATATGAACACCTAAATAATGAGGCATATTTGATGGAGTTCTTTTAATCCTGTTAATGTGATCGCATATTGTTTCATTAAAATTGGCAATTGTTTCGATTAATTTTAAAAAGTTTCCGTTTTGTTACCCGTATATCTTGTTATTTTCACCTCTAAAACTCAAATTTTGACCGGCTAAAAACTTGACAACATAAATTATAATTTTCAAAACAGAAACCCATCTATCTTTTTCCATGTTTATTAATTTCCCGTTTAGTGAAGCAGTTGTCGTTTTAGAAGAAATTGATTGTTTTAAATCAAGCCAAGATTTTGTATTACAAATATGCCCCTTTGAATTTTCATGTCTTTCTATAAGTTGACTTAAATGTCTCCAATCGTTATAACCCTCAACCAAACCACTACCACTAGAAAAAGTTTTAAATATTTTGCAAGGAAAATAATATACACAATCTTTTGATTTAGAATATACTAGCCAAACCCTCGGAATTATTTCTCCATTACACATTTTTTTATAATAAATAGATGAGAATCCTCTTGTCTTTATTTAAAGGAAACGTCATATCAGCCTCCGTTAGTTGCGTAGGCCCTAACTCTATTAAAGTTAATTTAATTTTATCCAATAAAACATTTGGCCAATAGCCAGGATCCTTATAGACATGAATATTTCCAAAGCTTACTTCAGATCCTTGTTCTGCTAATAAAACATCACCTTCCACTATAGTTTTGGTATTCGATGAGTTCTCCTTCTCTTCTCCGCTATTGACCATTATACATATAGTCTCCGTCACATTTTCATCTCGGGCTTGGGAACTTGATGGTTTGTCATGTGATCTTGTTGGGATTAAAAACGCTTGGAGTGAACTGCAAGCCTTTTTAGTTAATTCTTCTTTTTCACGCTTTCGTTTTCTGTACTGTGCTCCAGAAAGTTTTTTTCGATTATCAGACATCTATAATAAAACAAATCCAAAATTAAAATAAATCCAAGTTATCCTATATTTTGCCTGAATGAATAAAGAGATATATTTTTAACGTTTCAAATTAAAAAAAAAATAAATATTAAGATTAAATGCTACTTTTTTATTAAGCAAATAACTAATATTTGAAAGGTGAGTAGCCCAACGGAATTAGTGGATGAGTGCGACTACTAGCTATTCATAACGCATATAATTTTTTAATTTTTTCCTCAAGTTCACAATTAATTATTTTTTTTTTAGTTGTTATATTATTTGACTCTAAATAAGTCAACATTACTTTTTAAAATAAAATTAATTGTGCTAACAAACATTTTAAAAATCTCAAGAGTAAAAAAATTGGGAGATTTCTAATAGGAGTAATAGGTATCTAAAAAAAGGAAAAAAACTCCTTAAATTTCAGGAAAAATAAAAAAATATTATGCATTATAAATAGGCAGTAGGTTTAATCATCCACCATTTCCGTTTGGCTACCCATTTTCCAAACATCCTATATATTTCAAAAATATAAAAACGATATTTAAATTTTATATGACAGCTCAAAAAAAATTTAATCAAATTAACGTATGTGTAGAGTTACTTACCTTTTTAATTTTTACTGTCTGTTTTACCACAATATTAAACAAAAAGCTTTTAATAACGTTGCGATTGACACGACTACAGGGTACACGCTTAAAATGAAACAAGTGCACGCACTGCACGCATTTATATGCCTTGACCAGAGACAAGTATTTTCCTGAAAAATCTTCGTCGCGACATATTTTTTCCAACTCGTTGCGACCTGAAGCGGACTGCGGACTGAAGCGTATATCTAGGTATACCTATTAAATTTGAATCGGAAATATAACTAATAATATTTAGAATGTTATAAAGTAACTTTAATACATTAATTAATAATTAATAATATTTACATATGTTTAATATGTTAAAATAATATGTGTATAATAGTTTTTGAAACAAATTATTAAATTTTAAAAATATTTATTAAAAAAATATTTATTTAGTTCTCTGAACTGCCGCCCGGGTGCCCCGCACCCCCTGCACCCCCGGGTCGGAACGGCCCTGACTGCTTATGAAAAGTATAAACATGTTTTCTAATTTTCAAAGGTTCCTTCAACGCAAACTAATTAAACGAGTTCTGGATTCCATACTCATTATTTCCGCTTTTACCCTAAAACTGATAGATATATTGAATTGAATTTTCTACATTTTTTATTGCACTTTCATGTTATTTTTTGATTATTTTATAAAAATGATATTGTTTCATTTTCTATAGAAAAACTGAAAAACATTTTTTTTAAATATTGATATCTAGCAAGGACCGATGAAATCAATATTACGTAGAAAACTACACACAGCGATAACATACAAGTTTATCACATTTGTTTGAGAAAAACCAAAATTATTAATGTTAATCAGTGACCTAGGTCTTCTGATCTATATATATATATAAGACCTATGAGTTACTTATTATATTGGGTATTACGTCACTTATAGCAAAAACCTAACCTAACCTACCTAACTTTGTTATTATTGTAGGATATTGAAAAGAAGAAACGAGCTCAGAGATTAATAGATTGAACCTCAGCTCCTAGGTATATAAAAAATCTATTATACCTCAAGTAAATTATCGTATTTAAAACTTATATTGAACTTAAATGAAATTAAGTATATCGAACGGTATCGTTACAGATTTAAGTTCATATTTCTTTTAAATACGTGAATAAGTCTATTTTCTTCTTCTTTTCAATTGTTGAGCGTGTGAGATAAAAATTTCTAAATTGATTTTTGCTATAAGTGACGTAATACCAAATATAATAAGTAACTCATTATGAATTCGTCACAACAATACAGATTTTCCTTATAAGACCTATATTTAACTAAAGGTTGTAGTACACTCAAAGATATACCGTTGACGCCTACTATGATAAATTAATTAGACCATTAAGCCCCGTTGTCCAAAGGTAAGGCCCAACGTTTTTAAGAAGTGATAAAGAGAACAGGGTGGGCTTGAAAACATTTCTAAATAAAATTACTAATTAATTAAAGAATAGTATTTTATTAGAAAAGGTTAATAAATATAAAAATACATTTATATAATATTATTTTAATAATATTGTTTATTTTCTTCTCCAAGGTGAGGCAAATCTTACCTTTTTTCCCATTAATCGTACCTACTTAATATTTTGTAATGCAAACCAGATTCGATATGAGATTAAGTACCGAGTTTCGAGCTTGCAAGTTTGATAACTCCGTTGATTGAAGAGGCGATCCCTTTTCAATCAACGATAACTCTCCCATTTTTTTGGGTTTTATGCCAATAGTAGTTTGGTGTGAAATCTAATTTGAAATAAATCTTACATTGCATTTTGATCTTACATTTATTTATATCGTTTTTGTTATTTTGTATTCACCCTCAAGCCAATCTAACTCGTATACGTATTAATCCACACTATTTTTTATACAATTTTTTTTTAAATTGTTGTTTGAAAAAATCCCAAAACAGAATTTATGGAGAAAATCCTAAATGAAGCGTAAAATCATTTTTACGGATCCGTTTCAAGATATCCGTGGCCGAAGGCGAGTGCCGTCTTGATTAATATTATCAAATGTATTGGAATTTCCCGGAGATATAATGTTTTGGTTATTTTATTAAGGGGTTTATAAAAAGGTTTAAGGTTTTATTATAAAGCTGACTTTTTTATTATTTACAATTTTCGTATTAAAATGTGTCGTTCATACATTTTATTTTAAGTTTAAACGTCTTTCTAAAGACGAAGTCAAATCTAAAATATCGATGATACTTTTTTAGCGGAAGGCAACCAGGAACCCAAAAAAAAGCTATTAAGGAATTAAATAATAGAAGAAAATAATCAATTATGTGTGCTCAGTTCAAGAACTTCCAATTTCGAAAAAAAAATAAAACATTTACATTAATCAACTACTTATGTGAAACAACTTATCCGATTGTATTTAAATTAAACTGAAAGACTAAAGCGGAATTAAGTCACGTAAACGAAAACCCTTGGTGTTTCTTGGATTAGGATTGTTAGTTTGGTTGTACTATCTGTGTAAAGCACAGGTACTACTTAATCATATTCCTTAATAAAATCGGCAGTTGCCCTAAAATAAATAATAATCCACAGTGATACACAGTGAGCCCATAATCGGACTTATCCCTATATAATTTTCAAATTTTGATGAAAAATTATGTTCATAATGTTGACATTTACACTAGCTCAACTACAATAAAAAAACAGATAATTAATACAGAATAAATACCTGTAGTTATAAAATCTTTTACAAGCTTTTGGTCTACTGAACTTTTCTCATTAGTGTTGCCTGTAGAAAAATAAACAAAATCTTATTACTGTGTCTATATTTATAGCTTAAATCGTGATTACAAAGAAAATTGATTGTTTGATTGGTTCTCAATAGCCTCTTTGGGCCTTTCATGATATTAGTAAAAAAAAATCTAACGGCTATGAAATACAGTAGAATAAATCTTACATCGTCAATTTGTAACACTAAATTATGAACTTTTCAAAAAATGCGATAATAGCATTTAAAGATATGCCGAATATGCGCCACAAATGAAAAAGTGTAGCCATTATAATATTAATGCAATGTCACTATTATCGACTGGCAGGGTAATTTTTTTAATTTCGACATCAAAATGAAATGAATAGAATCAGCGCTTTGGTAAAAATGATCTCCCGCTCAGATGCAAGAATCCAACCTGCTCTTCATCGATTCCCGAACCCTTTCGAAAACACCAGAATCGTTTCTGATTGCATTACATCCAGCAGTTATCCTATTTCTTAAATCTTCTACTGGAGTATTAGTATAAACTAATGACTTTAGGTGTCCGGGGATCGAGCAGGCCATATGACAGGTCCACCTTGATCAATCCAGCGATCTCCGTGTGCTACTGTTAAAAACTGTCGAGCCAAAATGTAAAATGCGCTAGTGCACCATCCTGCATAAACCACATTACATTCCTTGTAGCCAAAGGTACATCCTCCACAAACTGAGAAAGTGTTTGTTTCAAAAAGTTGCGGTTTACCTTGTCAGTGTGTTTTCCGGGAAGAAATACCGGTCCAATTAGGAATTCAACTATAATTCCCACCCAAACGTTTAACGATAACTGATGTTAAAAGCGATCTTAAAGCACCTTATGTGGATTTTCTTCTGCCCAAACATGGTTATTGTGAGAATTCCTTATTGATTTTCTGTAGAAACTGGCTTCATCGGTAAAAATAATAAGAGTTAGTAGTAAAGGGATTTCACCCAATGTGCGCAAAATCCATTCACAGAATGCAATACGAGGGAGAAAATCTGCAGGAAGAAGTGCTTGAACGCATTATATGTGGTATGAGTACAACAAATATTCTCTAGGAATCTTCCAAATTGTTACTTACATTTCAAGTATTTGCAATTTTTCGAGTAGAGGTACCTGGATCTTCTTCTACCATGACCAGCACATTCTCTTCTAGTTCTACCATTCTTACTGTAATTGGCCTTCCTGGTCTTCCACTTCGCTTTAATGCTCCTGTTTGACAAAGTCGTTAATGTATACTTTGGAAGTGTTTTTTTATTAGGCACATTACGATTAGGAAATCGCTCACGATACAATCGACTAGCTTCTAATGAACTGCCATCAGCAAGTCCATAAATGTCATGCATGTCGGCCATCTTGGCGTTCGTATAGCCATTCATGATAGACGACTTCACTAGCAAGACTTTGAAGTATTTAACACTGAAACTACACATTTAAATTGTTCTAAAATTTCTACTCACAAGTTTTTTCAATATATCTTTTAATGCGTGTAGAGATTTTCTTACCAGATTGGCCAATATATGCTGTGTTACAATTCCCACACTTTAAGGACTAAACTTATTTAGAAAACATACTTGCCTTGTCCACTACAGTAACTAATTGACCCTTTAAATTTTTGACGGTCTTAAAAGCAATTTTTAAAATATAGAGATTTCAAGAATGTTGCCAAATTTAGGGAGATTGAACCAAAAAAGGACATGAATCTAAAGGAATTTTCTGTGTCCTTCTTATGAACTATATTGTAGATCAATTTTTATTTATTTAAAAATTTGTAATATAATTTATCTATTAAGTGAAGGGGAAATCCGTTGTTAAAAGCAATATGCTTTATAATATTTGGTTTTTTTGGAAATGCTTCTTTTGACAGAGGGATATTAAACAGTCTATAGAGTCATAACTGAAGGTCTAGCCTGGGAAAATGTATTCCTATATAACAGATTATAGCTTACATGGATAATGATACCCATAAAATATTCATTCCCCGGCTATGTAACCCTGACCCTTAACTAGATACTGCACACTTTTAATTAATTTTTCCATTGTTTTTAATACATTTTTTTTGCTAGGAAAACTCTGATAAGCCTAACTAGTTTTTAAGGACTTGAAATTTATAGCTTTTGTTTCATAAATTATAAATATTACTAATCTTAATTTCTTTATATAATTAAATAAAGATTAAAAATCTTCGACCCCTAGGCTATGATTAAATAAAAGCATCTATAAAACAATTTAAAATTGAAAATAAATTATCTTGCCAAATATTTTACGTTAGTCCTAGAATAATAAAACAGCTTATGTATTAATCAATGATAATTATTTTTAAAAATGACGTTAATAAATTTAGACAGGCATGTTTATTTCGAGTTTCTTAAATACATTGTTTAATTTGTAATTATCTGATAACGGCAGCTTATATTATATAGGGATTAATTTTTAAAATTGGCTTCAGGGACAACTAAAAAAAGCGATATAATATTGAATATCTGCAGATATATAGATACTTTGACGAATATATTAGGTAGAAAACGCCCTTGCTAAAGTTTAAGTTAAAACATAATCAGTTACTAAATTATTAATAATTTCTTCAGTTTGCTCCTAAGATAGAAAACTAAAAAATTAATCATGTGACTATTCATTTGATGAGTTTCATGTATGCATAATAAGTCTTATTTAATAGGTTTTAAGCACTTTTCTATCTTTATGGGCCACTTTTTAGGTAATTCCCTATTAACTAAATTGATATCATTTAAAACGGAACAAGTTATTATAAAAAAGGCTTATTTATTTTGCTCTAGGACTTCAAATAATATCAGAATGCCTATTTTTGAGATCCCAATGGTCCTTTGAATTTAGAACAACCGGTACATTTAAATAATCAAATTGTCAACACTTTGCATGCCTAAATGGAAGTAAAATTAAAATACGATTTCGCAGTATGGTCAACTTCTAAATAATTGAGCCTTAAGCTTTTCAGCGAAGAGTATAATCATTCAAAACAATTTTAGACAAAGTTCGTCATACTTAAGAAAAATAACTTCCGGTATTTTGATATTGATACTTGAGTAAGCTAGTTATTATGATAAAGGTAAAGTTAAAGGCAAACAAGATTCTAAACTAAAACAAATTTTAACAACACGGGAAAAATCTGTAATTTACTTTATCTAAAATACTTTATTTAAAATACATCTTACAGTAATTCTTAATGTTTGGCAATAAATGTGTTTCGATAGATGCTCTAGATCTTGGAGGTAATTTTTTAATTAAATGAAGTTTGGGTGTAATAAATCATGAAAGGAAGGATTAATAGAATTAAATGATAATTTTGGAGACTAAGTAAATTCTTAGTAACTGTACGATATAATCTAATATAATCATTTTAAAAGGCTGAGTTTTAAAGTTATTTCTATTAAACTCAATTCTCAGACCGTTATAGCCTTTATATCAATAGATTTTAATTGATTCTTCTTAATTATTTTAATAAATATTTAATTATATATCTCTGTCATGGGTTATTAAAAGATATTTGGTTATTAAAATCATTTAAGGGAATAGCAAATGAATGAGAAATTATGAAAAATCGTTTTATTCGCTATAAGATTGATTTTTCTTGACTAGGAAATACCTTGCAAAGCTTCTTCAGTAGTCCATGCAGTTCGCATTTTCGGCTCTAGCAGTTTTTTTAACTGTCTTGGAGTAAAAAACTTGCACTACTTTTAATCTTGGTTAATTCATAGAGCAAGTTCCAAATTTGTGTTTGTTCTAAAAACAAAACTTGGAACTTAACGGATTTAAAATTATGTGTTTAAAATCTTAGTTAATTTATGTATACACATATTATAGTTGATTGAAGAATCTATACCCTAATATAGAGCTCAAATTTTGGCAGGCTTTTTGTAAAACGCAAATAGTAATATTTTTATATGAGTATACAAAATTGCAATACGTTTTTTATTGAAATAAGTTTTTAGTAATAAATACTTACTTAACCAATAAAAAAAAATAGAAACCTTGGATACCCAATTAAATGTGAAGTTTTCTTTATATGAATTTTTGCTATTACACTTGGTTCTGTACTCGGTAGTGCAGATTTAAAATGTCTTAGATGTCTTGATGAAGATTGAAAAACATGTGTATGATACATATAAAAATTTTCTATTGGCTTTTTAAATATTTTCAAATATTGATACGCAAAATCAAAACAATTGCAGCAAAAGGAATTTTTTTTTTCAGATTCGATTTCGAGATTTTGATTTTCTAAATGATTACCCTATCATCTTTCTTCCATGTGTCTAATATAAATTAAATTAAAAATGTTAATCTATTTTAACCTTCTCATAATTTTGAAATTTGTCTTTAAAATCTTCGATTATACTATTGCAAAATTCTTTCATTTGCTCTTCAACCCCCTTTCTTATCTTTTTATTTTACTCTGTAGTGGATGATTGGCACTAAAAAACTAAAAACGCAAAACACAATAAGATTAGATACAATAATTAAGACTTCAGAGGTTTTTTTACTCGTAACTATATACTTAAGGTCAAAGCTCTCTCTATCGTAGACTGAAAAATTCCTAAGCAGCATTTTTTTCCAGAATAGAAAATGAAAGTTGTTGTACGCACACCACATCATGAATCGGAACTTGAAGCCGTGCCCAAAACCTCTTTACGAGAAATATTCCACACTATGGGCAAATCACTGGGTATACAGGAAACCTGGTGGTTTGGGCTGATGTATAAAGGTCCAGATAATGAAGATGTATGGGTCGATAAGTCAAAAAAGGTAATAATATACAACATTCTAGTACTAAAAACAGAAAGAAAAAGATTGAAAGATTAAAATTTTGCAATTTTGTTCAGTAAAATAGGTATTATGTGATTTTTTTTCGGTTACTCTTACCTAGGAACTAGGAAAAAGTTGTAATGTGATCTGTGTAGGTGTATGTCTATAGGCCTGATGTTGCTCCGATAGGAGCGAAACACGTTTAGCTTTAAAAAAAATATATATATATATATATATGTTTAATGAGACCCTGACTTGGAGTTGTGATAGGACATGTGAATCCTAGATTTTCTGTAAATATTTGTTGCAGATTTTGATAATTTTTAACCCTTAAAAAAAATTAAATATTATATGTAATTGTTAAAATAATTATGTAATTTTGTAAACGTCGTCAAACCTTAATATCTGCCACTCGAAGACATTACTTACTTTTCGGTTAGCGATTTCTGCATTGGTATTAACCATATACAGTGCTTTCATTTCAAAACGATCCAACCTTAATACCTTTCTTAAAAAAAAAAAAAAAAAAAAAAAAAAAACACGTCAAATTAGATATACAGGGGGACGTTTAATTATGCATTTACTGAAGTTCTGTCAATCACCTCCTCACCTCCCTTAAATGGGATATGTTCCCATTTGACATATCCCATTTAATATGTCAAATGGGAACCCCCATCGTGTGATAATGATAATCATAGTAAGGAGCGTAAAATTCTCTCTTCAACGGTACCAAAAATGAAATCGGTAAATGTGTAAGCAAATAGTTAGCGAAAATGTCTAAAAATAATGAATATTTTATTTACGCCAAACTTTGGTATTTTAAATGAATACTTTTAGTGTGGTACCTACATCATTTAAAAATTCTTACATTTTTTATAATAGATCATCAAAAAAAAATACAAGCAATTTAGAAGTTAAAATGTGTGGTAACAAACAGTACATTTAGTTCAAGCAAATTATTTATTTTTTTAAGTAAAGAATGTGTACCGTTATTTGCGAGAAAAAAGAGTGTCTTCAAATTTTTTGCAAAAATCTTTACAGTCTTATTATTATTATTAACTTTGTATGTGTATTTATTTCACTTATATTTTTTGCGAAACCTACCTAATAGGTACAAAAAAACACTGCAATACCTTACATTTTTAAGGCGTTTAAAAAGCAGGCGATTTATTATTGTTAAAACTGTCAGTTTGACGCGGCAATTTTTCAATTTTAGTTAAAACAGTGAGTTAATAAAATGGTGTATATACGCTAGCCGAAAGAATAGAAATAATTTTCCTTTATGGAGCTCAAGATCGGTGTGCTCGCAGAACCGCGAGAGCATTTAATGAAAGGTATCAAGATAAAAACGTGAGCCATAAATACGTATTAGAATTGATACAAAAATTTGAAGAGACGGGATCGATTTGCAATAAGAAAAAATATGAAAATAGAGTTGTCGATGAAGCATGCCAAGTTGAAGTACTAGGACAATTTGCTATGGATCCAACTTTGTCTATACCAAAAGCCGCAAAACTAACAAATATTTCCACTGGTTCCATACATAAATTTAAAAAAAAAAGTTCTTTCCTAATAATATTCATATTCTTCATGAACTCAAAGAAGATGATTTTGATAGGAGAATTCAATTTTGTGAAGTGATGTGCCAGCGAATTGACGATGATCCCCATTTATTGAAGAACATTTGCTTCAGTGACGAATCGACCTTTTTTTTAAATGGCCTGGTGAACAGACATAACTGTAGATACTGGGATAATGAAAATCCGCATGTTTTTCGGGAAGGCCATACCCAATATCCCCAAAAAATTTATGTTTGGGCAGGAATTTATGGGAATGAAATAATCGGGCCATTTTTTTTGGAAGAAAATTTGACTGGCGAAATTTATTTAAACCTTTTAGAAAATGCAATATACCCTTCCATCATCCAATCTATGGAAAATCAAGTACATCAACATGGTGCTATATTATTGAATGAAAATAATATACATTTTCAGCAGGATGGAGCTCCCGCGCACTCCACTTTGGTATTTCGAGAGTGGCTTGATGAAAATTTATGAGAAAAGTAGATTGGCAGACGTGGTGTAATCGAATGGCCTGCGCGGTCTCCGGACCTAACCCCACTAGACTTTGTTCTTTGGGGCTACTTAAAAAGCAAAGTTTATAAAACCCCCCACCTGAGAGTATTGAGAATTTAAAAAATAGAATATTTCAAGAATGCAGAGAAATTAGCGGGCAGACCCTTGCCAATGTTCGTAAGGAGTTTGAAAATACGTTTTTTTATTGTCTTGCTAATAACGGCGCGCATTTTGAACATTTAATAAAATAAATTTGTTAAACTAATTAAATTTGTTTTTTACCCTACCGATTTACACTTTAATTGCTTTTTGGTCAATTAATTTTATTTTTTTTTACAACCATTGATAGCATAATGAATGTCCTTTAAAATAATGTATCACACCATGGGGTAGCCATTTGACATACCAAAGTATGGCGTAAATAAAATATTCATTATTTCTAGATATTTTCGCTAACTATTTGCTTACACATTTACCGATTTCATTTTTTTTGGTACCGTTGAATAGAGAATTTTACGCTCCTTACTATGATGTATCACACGAAGGGGGTTCCCATTTGACATATTAAAGTGAGGTTAGCTGGAGGTGGGGAGGTGATTGACAGAACTTCAGTAAATGCATAATTAAACGCCCCCCTGTATATCTAATTTGACGTGTTTTTTTTTTTTTTTAAGAAAGTTATTAAGGGTGGATTGTTTTGAAATGAAAGCACTGTATATGATATGTTTTTCGACATAACATAAATATAAAATGCCTTTCTTGATGTTAATTTAATTTTTCAATAAGGCAATAAATTATTTTTTTTTTTGGAATTTTCTATATAACGTCTATTTGTAATAATTGAAATATGTTTTATTTCGAATGAAACACCCTGTATATTAATATTACATTACATTATTACATTATTAATATTACATTACATATATTACATTATATTAATATAACACATTAGCTGTTGCGTTACTAAAAAAATAATTTTTGCTTATATTTGGGAAATGTACATCTCATTTTTCCATCAAACATTGCGTAAATATACATCATTGTAACTTCGTAGCTTTAACACAAAAAATAATAATAGTATCGCGTTAAGTTTGAACGTTCTAAAAACAATCTATTTTTAAGTATTATGTAATAAAACATTATAATATATTAAGAGCTTTTGAAAATTGACCGAGTCCTTAACCCAGAAAATTTTCTGATAATCTAAAAAAAAGATAATGTACGCGGGTTTTTCGTTTAGTAGATTATAGACGTGGTAAAATTTTTATTGTGTTTAATAAGTGATAAATAGTTGACACATAACATTGTTTTCCAGTTAATATACTATGGCAAAATAAACAAAATGAATCAGAACTCGTTCAGTAATGTTTATTTTTATCCTAATGTAACTAGATATAATAAAATGTATATAGGATTTTTAAATATGATTTTAGAATGCTTTCTGGATGGGTCCTTCAAAAGCTGAATTTAATTATATAATTTCTTAATTATGCTGTATAGCAAAACTCAACTTATCTAGGTTTATGGTTTTTATTTCGTATTTCGGCATTAAAAAAATAGATACTCAGGAACAAATAATTTTTACTTACATTTAAGTACTAGAATCAGCATAAATAACAACCAATATAAAATACAACGCTTAATAAACATGCATAATATTTTTAGTCGTCATATTTATGTATATTTTAGGATAATTAATAACTATTATGTAATGAATTTGAATCTTTTTCCTGAATAATATGACTTATTTCTTTATGAAAAAGTAGACGAATAATATCCAAAGAAGCCAATGAAAACCATTTTTCAAAATCTCCTTCCTTATCTTGAATATTGGGAAAATGAGATTAATGATTTTTAAAGGCCAAAGATCGCGGGATAAATTTCGAAAAACTATTAAAAATGTAGCTGCAAAATGAATAAGATCTTAAAGAGGTAGGTTAGGTTAGGTTTGTTGAGTGGTGCACTTTGTGTCCCTCCACTGCGACCTTAGGTCTATTGTGGCTCACTTCTAGGTGCTTATACTTCCCCAATCAAGTCCGCCCTCTTTAAGAGTTCGATAACTTGACTGGGACAAGTATTCTTAATGTCTTAGGTCCTAACTAAGGCGTTGCCAAAGATGTCCTTCCTCATTCTCTATAGTGCCGGACATCTGCATAGGATGTGCTCTGCAGTTTCATCTTTCTCCATTGACTTCCGCCAAACCAATCCAATTCATGTAGTGACGCAGTCTGCAGTGGGCGGTATACATTCCCACTAAGGCTTTTAGGTGCTTCCTGTTGAGTTCCCTTATGGTATCTGTTACCTTCCTTGTTACGTCCGATATGAAAGCCTTTGCATGGTTGTGTTATGGGAATCCCTCCTAGTAACGCTTTACTTTGTTGTGCAGCAGGTTTGAGTTATGTGTTTTGCCGTATTGTAGGCAATGCCTAATCATAGTTCTGGACCTGTAAGGTTGGATTCTGTTCCTTTTTTGGCTAGCTTGTCAGCTGCCTTATTTTCTGTAAGCCCAGCATGTCACGGAATTCATGTTAGGGTAATTTCGTTCCCTTCCTCAAGCAGTATGAGGTCGTTTTTGCTGCTCCATAATGCTCTAGATGTGCAGGTAAGCGATTCTAGCGCTTCTTCTCGAGGAAAGTTGTCTTCCTGCATCGCCTGGGAAGTATGCAGATGATTGCCTCTGCACCACCCGGGAGGAAGACGTGGGCTGCTATGGTGTCTCTGTCGCAGAGATCTAAGAGAGTAAAATGGTTATTGTTATTCCCGATAAGCACATCCTAACACTTTGCCAAGGGGTGGTTCGATTATTTTAATAGTGGTTACCACTCCACAGACTCAGGACAATATAGCCCTAGGCTTCAAATTGGCTTATAGTACTTTAAAGCGTTATGCAGCCAACTTTTTTTTTATTAAACGGTTCCTCTGTTACTGGCTTGGGCTCTTTAGGGGTCCCGTTTTGCCCGGTGTGTATTTGCTCTCTGCTGAGGGCAACTGCTGCTGCCTCATGGCATTTTTTCTAGGTTGAAACTCCCCTTCCCTGTCCAGAGACTGTCCAGAGATTTGAGCTGAGACCGTAATAGGCGTCTTATTGCTCAGGTCTTCAGCTCTTTGCTCTCGCTTGGTCTCCATACGAAACCGCAGCTGACCGAAGCCAAAAATAGTCTGAAGTCCATTGACCTTAGCGTCTCCATACATGAGTCGTCGACAGCAAAGGTCCAGACAAGGACAAGGGCAGTCTCATAGTCCTTACCTTTGGCCCTACGCTTAACTAGGCATTTGCGTTTTGTCAGGTTAAGCCTTTCAGAGGGTTGTCGGAACACCTCTGTGACATTCCCCAGAGGCGCCACGCTAACCCCTCCTCTAGACTCCCGGCGTTGTGAACCTTTATTGCAGATTTCATGACGCCCTCTGCAGCACCTTCGGGTACCGGTAGTGGTGCGAATGGCAATTCATCCGTCACCCGCGAAGATTCCTTTAAAAAAAGGATCGTGACTATTACACGATACGTTTCTCTATAAAAAGTTCCACGAGAATCTAGCGACAGTTAGTCGATTGTGACTTAGTCCCGTATGCCACTCAAGGCTTGAATACTACGGATATTTGCTCGGTTTTCCGTAGGCATCGTTCGAGACACCTGATTTAAGGGCTCAGGTACCATGCAGACCTCGGCACGACCACTTTGTCTTAATCCCAATACTCCAGAAGCCCCACCCTGAGAGACGAAGATACCACAGTGTTCGAGAAGGAAAAAAAAGGTCAGATTGACCGATAGCGAATAGCAGAAAGTAGAAAAGAGTCTACAGTCTCAGAGTTTAGTTTCAACAGGGTTACCGCGCGAAGGATGCTTGCATGGCTCGCATATCTCCAATCCTTGCCAGGGGTACTCCGCAGTCTTGACAGACCGGTGTGTAATACGTCGCTGGATGGCCAGGAGACCCGCTCAAATGCCGTTCAGTATTACCCCGATGGGCACTGCGTAAGCCCTCTCAACCCTATGTTAGTTTTTATGTTTAGGGTTTATTTAAGATACAATTAATGAATTTTGACATAACCAGATTTTCTGAGGTTATGGTGATTCTAGGTAATGTTAAATTAGGTTGTCAATTGTTATCGTTGCTATAGAGCTGATTTGTCTATAACTCGTAGTTAGGGTTAATTTAAGATACAATTTGAGAATTTTTTATCTAATTTTGATTTTAAAGTTGCATATAGTATAACTATTTTGGGTTTTAGACTTATTTTTTAAACTAAAGGTAAGAATTGCGAGATTAATATTAAGGTGACTTAATAAGTTCAGGGTGCGTTTAATCCGTTTGGAGCAACATGGATGTTCTGACGATATACATTTTTTAGTGATTTATATTAGACTCATAATTATCTTACATCTTATTCATTTTATAGCCAAATTTGAGGTTATATAATAATATCAAATAGCCTAATATTTGAGATTAGGAGCGAGATTTTGGAAAACGGTATTTACTGGCTTCTTTGGATACCTATTATTTGGCTACTTTTTTGTAAAAAAAACTCATATCATCTATTTTTTTTAGAATTTTGGTCATGGTGTCAAAACTAGCCTTTTGCCGGAGAAACATTCATTTAAAGTAACTATATTTTGGTTGATTATTATTGCCCCAAGAATGCTTTTTTCAACGATATCAGCTTTGTTAAAATTGGTCAAGCCGTATTAAAGCAGGTTATTGCAAAAACAATTGAACGCCCACCATCATCTTAATTTGTAAAATAACTGATTTTTTTTACAAAAATTATTGATAAACTGGTTCTCTTTAAAAATGTGAAAAAAAGTTTTAGTTATTATGCGAAATTTAAAGAAAATGCAATTTTAAAATTTAAGATTGTAGTTACGCCCTCTGCTGGTCACTTTTAGAACTGGAAAATATTTTCCATCAATTCTTCATGGTCGATTTACCCAATAGTATTTTTTATCCCTAAGTCATACGACGAACGGTTCCCGAGATATGGCCGAGTAACAGTCTTAATGGCTCCTAATCCGGTATATTTTATCTAAAAAAAAAAATTAGATAATAAAAACTTTATGATTGTCTCAAAAATTATTATTTTAGAGTCTGAAGGACCTTCAAAAGAACCTCGCCTTCAATTACGCAGTGAAATATTATCCCGAAGACGTTACAGAAGAATTAATTGAAAGCATCACCATCGAATACTTTTTCTTGCAAGTTAAAGCACTTATTTTGAAGGATGAAATATACTGTCCTGCTGATACGTGTGTCCTCTTAGCTTCTTATGCTCTTCAAGTCAGGCATGGGGACTACCTTAAAGACCAGGTCAATGAAGATGTTTTTAAGAAGCAAAAGTTATTACCAGAAAGGTAAGTAATTATTCTTGTAACATTGTGTAACTTAAAAAACTCTACTGGAAATCTTTTCACATTTGTGTCTATTACAATCTATTCAAGTCTATATTTATCTTCGTTTCAATAAACGCTTATTTGAGATTTTAACACTTTGGTTATAAATTTATTCATCACAATGTTAGCCAGTACTGGGATAGCTGGATTTCTCATCGCTGAGCCAACCTAATGGCTAAACTTACCATTAAATTGGAAATAACTAGTTTCAAATAAAGTTTCGACTATTTCACGGAATAATTCACGTGGCAAGATAGCATCGGCAGAGATATAACGCGATCTAGATTTAATAATATCAATTACAAATTTCTTTGGTATATTGTTAAACAAAGAAACTACGTCTAAAGAAACAAGAATATAACCCTCTGGAAGAGAAGCACTATGTATAAAGTTTACGAAATCGACAGAGTTTAAGATAGTGAACTGAAAAGTGGATCTTAGCCTGTCGAGCACAAAATGTCCTTTAATAATCCTTTAATATCTTTTAACTTTATTTAATAATTACGTCTTCAATTCACCATGGAGTTAGAACAGAACAATAAAATATTGTTTTTAAATATTATGCTCATTCATAACTGTACTGCTTTAATTTCTATCAAGAAGTATAACAAACCCACTGGTTCTGGGAGGGTAATTAACTATCTGTGTCCTAATGCCACAGTCCACAAGTCTGCAATAGTCAGTTGGCCAAATCACCAGGCTAAATTCCCTGGGTTCCAGTAGCCTTACATTAACTGGTAGGTCATTAAAGAAATGTATACAAAAATAGTCAGTGCCCCTTCGAGTTCCTGACAACCTGCGAAAATCAGGGATTGTGTTATTGCGATTACGGGTTAAATGATCATGCAAATTACTATGCAATAAAAACTGTGATATTTTCTGCTTGATATAGACTAGACGTGTAAAAATGTATAAATATAGAAAAGTTAAAAATTTAAATATTACAAAGTATTGCTGACAACACTCACGATAACCCTGCCAGGATTCTCACACACCGTCTCTGCAAACTAAAAATCCTTTTTGACATGAGGTCTATGACCCCAATTTAATATTCCATAAGACATCTGGGCAGAAAAAAAAAACCGTGATACGCCGCCAAAATAATGTTAGTTGTAGCATCAGCAAAAAAAATAAGTTCGGAATCATTCTCAAAATTCGACAGATCATAAATATAAATTAAAAACAAGAGAGGTCTTAATACTGAGCCTTGTGGCACGTGCTTTTTTTTCTGTTGGGGTTCGTCTATTATGCCCGAATACATCTCAGCCTAAAGGTTCATTGTGTTCACCCCGATATACATCTATACTACCCAGTCTAGCACCTCGCTGCCTTGTACCAGCCGGTACAGGTCTTTGGCTGCTGTGGTACCTAATGCATCTGGGTCCAGTGTGTCTCAAATATTTTTTGGTTTTTGCGGCCCAAGGCCTCGCAATTGCAAACTATATGTCGGACTGTTTCTGGTTCTTTTTCGCACAATTGGCAATTATTATACACTCCAATATACACTCCAATTCTGTTCAGGTGATCTTTAACGGTCATGTGACCTGTTCTAATACCTATAAGTGTTCTGAGTTTATTCCTCCCAAATGTAAGGAGGTCTCTAGTCTTTTTCGACTATTTTAAAGTTCATAAACATGTTTTCTCTCTTCAGCTGTCTCATTTCTGTCCAGTGAGCTTGATGTTTTCTTTTCACCCAGTCCCTGATGTCACTGCGGAGTGTGCTTCTTAGCACTCCCAGTGCAGGTTCTGGTCCGATGTAAGGTGCTGTAGAGTCTTTTCTTGCAAGTTCATCGGATTTTTTATTTTCTGGAATACCTGTATGTCTTGAAGCCCATATAAGCCTCTCTGAACCTTACAGACGGAAGGCTTTATACTCCAGGATTTCGGCTAGTTCCCTGAAGGCTTCGTAAAAGATGGTTCCATTCATCTCTTCGGCACGGATCGCGTGACACCTTGAGGTTGGACCGAAAATGTTGGAGTGCCATTCGGTTACGTCCAGTGCAGTGTCCCAGAGTACACTGCCCTGGCTTGTCGTAGCAGGGGTGCCAACGTAGGCAAACACTCGAAGATGGGCACTCCGTGCTTTATAATTTTCTTTGATTTATTATTGCTGAAGTATACAAATTGAGAATGGTCTGAAAGATAGGAATTTATTAAGTTTATACTTATGGTGGTAAAGTTATAGTATTTTAGTTTTTTAATTAATTTTGAATGAGAAACAGAGTTAACAGCTTTTGTAAGATCGTAGAAAGAGGCATATATGTCCAAACCCTCCTCCAGCCCTTCAACAACATGATCTTATGAGTTATTAATGCCAGTGTTGTGGACTTCTTGTTGCGGAAACCATATTGACCTGCATGAAATAAACTGTTCTGTTCAAAGTAAAGATTTATTTGATCTTTCAAAATTGACTCAAAAATCTTAGAGAAAATCGGCAAAGAGAAATAGGATGGTAATTAGTAACATCATCAATTGAGCCTTTGTTCTTAAATATGGGTACAACCTTAGCATTCCTTAGAGAAGATGGAAAAACCCCAGCCAAAATGCAATGATTTATAAGTGAATACAATGAAATTTTAGTGAGTGGAGAGACTAGAATATGTTTAAGGCTCCTTAAATCGGCTCTTGCTATCATTTAGCTTAGATATCTTATCCCTAACCTGATTGAAAATTGTAAGATGAAAATTAAAACTGTCTAGTTCAGGCACATTTAAATAGTCTCTAAAACTTCTGTTGGTTACTGGTAAATCCTTTACAATCTCATCAGAAATGCTATTGAAAAAATGTATTAAAGGTTTGTGCATTAAGAATATTGCTATATATTTGGTACCTTATTTTAGATTAAATTTAATATATATATTTTTTTAATTTACAAGATTTTAACTAACTTTATTTCTAATGCTTTTAATAGTTAATAATATTTTTTTAAAGTTTACCCTACAGAACACATTATCCAATCTAGATGAAGCAGTATAATACTAAAATACTTAATCACTGCAGTCAACAGCTAAATGTTTAATTTAATAAGTTGAATTAGACTTGACAATATTCCACATAGTCTTTTTTTGTTTAAGAAATGTCATGTTTACAATTGTTTTAATGCTGTGATAATAAACTTTTGGGAATTCCTTTGCTTATTCACATCCATTAAAGTGTGGAGCATTTCTCTTTCCTATCTCAGCCTATTGTTAAACCAGTTAACTCACACATGTGAGTTAGCTGGTGAGTGCTTTGCACTACTGGATAATCAAGATTTGAGTAAGAAAAAACGCTCAACTGAGTCTGCAATGACATTCACAGACAATGAAATGATCTTCAACATTCCTACTAGAGTAATTTATAAACTGCCAGTCCACCCTTGAACTACATTATAGAGATGATGTTATAGGACCAGAAGTCATAGGACTATAACTAATTCTGGCATTAGCCTTCAATTTGGAATTTACCTTTTAAAACTATATACTATATATTTATGACAGACAAACTCCCGCAACCTCACAGTTAATTTCCTTAGAGAATTGTAATACACCCATGACAGATCATGATTAAAAGAGCTGATATGTGTCGATTTGCTCTTCACTTTCTTACAGATAATATCCTTTGTACACCTGTGTTGACTTTCTAGATAATCCAGAACTGCCATTCTGTATTTTCAGACAATCCCATAAGGAAAATTCAGTAGAATTTTTGTACCACTTCAAGAATATTACTGTTCTTATTTACACCCTGGATTGATTTGGGTCTATTCGCAGAGTAAATTGTTGTGCTAAGTTTGGGGGTTTTCCTATTTGAGATAGTTTTTCACTCATATTCTGGACCGCCACAGGCATCCTTTGGAGCTGGATGTTCCAGAGAATTGAAACAGCTCAAGCTGAGCTTTATCTCGTTCTGGGTCGTCAGAGGAATCACAATTACAAAAACACACCGGTCAAACTCAAACTTTTTATTCGTACAACCAAAATTAAAAACTTTTAGCGCATCACCCTCGCTCATCAGGGTCTCGATGCCGAGTGACCTCGTCACCGCGGCATGTACAATTAACCGCCAGCGCCACCATCTCTCCGGCGTTGCCGAACATGTTTTTATTTCGCTGAACCGTATCATGACCCCCCAATTAAATCTAATTCATATGAACAGATTTAATTCTATCAGACGTTTTAACGAAAGCAACTTAAAACTAACATTGATTACAAAATTTCACGTACAAATAACCTTACAACTAATAGGAAAATATTTATTACAAACTAATTGGTTAAGCCTTCTACATCTTTATAACGCTTGAGGTTAATAATATTCTGACATGAATGTTCCCTACCCATAGAATCACCAATGACATACGAGTTAGGACCGTTGTGCTTCAAAACATAAAAGGGGCCGGTAAACAAAAGGAAGAATTTTTTAATGGTTCGATCGTCGGCAGAAGACTGGGCATGAGATCTAACCAACACCTTATCACCAATTTGAAAAACCGTAGGATTTAATTTTTTATTAACCTTCTCCACGCGACGTTCAGCTCGGGTGCGCAACCTCTCGCGAACAAGTATTACTACACTTTCCAAATCTAACCCCATATTATCTTCACGTGGAAATGATATAAATTTTTCTATAGGCCGCTGCGGAGTTTCTCCAAATTGCAGAAACATCGGTGTAAACCCTGTAACTTCACTAACCGCAGAGTTTAAACAGCCTTCAATGAATTCGAGAAGACATGCCCACTTAGTATGTTTATCAAAACAATAAGAACGCAGTAGTCGGCCAATTTCTCTATTATATCGCTCCGTCATATTTCCCTCGGGAAAATAAACGGAGGTATGTTTAACCCGGATACTTTCTTCGGCTAATTTATTCCTCCATAAATTCCCGGTGAACTGGGTCCCGTTATCACTTAAAATGCACTTTGGTTTCTGAACTTTTGGTATATAGTCCAGTAACACTCTATTTATGATAGCCTTAGCAGTAGCACGTTTTAAGGCATACAACTTAACGAATTTTGAGAAAGCGTCTACCAAAACCAGTAGTTGAGTTACCCCACCTCGCGACACTGGTAATGGACCTATTAAATCAGTACATACCAAGTCACCTGGATTCTCTACAATGACGGTATGTAATTCACCCCTACTTAGCTTAGAACATTTTGCCTTTTGACAAAGGTCACAAGTAGATACAATTTGACCGATATGCCGTTGCATTTTCGGCCAGTAAAAAATTTCTTTCATTTGAGCGTATGTTTTCATTCGCCCGAAATGCCCGTTTCCGATATGATGTGCTAAAATCAGATCTCTAACTTGATTCTTAGGAACACATAATTTGTACCCCGGATTCAGATGGTCTCCCCTCTTAAAAAGCAAACCCTTATATTCTCGAAACCATGAAAAGATCCGATACTCTTTCTCTGAAAAAATTCGCGGATCTCTATTAAGCTGCTCTAAAAAGTTAATTTTTTGTCGTATCCAAACCTCCTCTAATTGATCAGCCCGCAGAGATTTTAAATTTTGTTTTAAATTATCGTAAGATTCTGATAAACCTATCAGCATAATGTGTAGGTTCGAAGATTTTTCTGGGGTCAAGAATAAACTTTTATTAGGGGGATTTCTTGATAAAATATCGGCAACCTTATTTTCAACCCCCGGACAATGTTCTACTTTAAAATCAAATTCTTGTATAAGAAGTGTCCATCTAGTCAACCTAGCCGATTTTAATTTACACGTCATTAAGAAACATAGCGATTTATGATCGGTTATTACCGTTAATGCCTGCCCTAATAAAAGGGTACGCCACTGCCTAAGGCAATGCACCAATGCTAGCAATTCCTTTTCCGTTGTAGTATACCGTATCTGACTTCCTTTAAGAGTGGTAGAGGTATAACTTATAACTTCCCTTTCTTCTTCCAAAGATTTCTGAAAAAGGTAACCCCCCACAGCATAATTCGAACTATCACATTGTACAAAAAATCTTTTTTTAAAATCAGGATGTACCACCAAGGTAGCCCTGAGAAACCGGTCCTTAATGGTCTTAAAGGCTTCTTTTTCTTCCTCTTCCCAAGACCATCTCTCATTTTTTTTTAATAGTTTCAATAATGGTAATGTCAAATCCGAGTATTTGCAGCAAAACCTTTGCTCGTAATTAATTAACCCTAAAAATCCCCGAAGCTCCCGAATGTTGCGTGGTGCAGGAAAATTTTTAATGGCCTGTATGCGTTCCGGATCTATTTCTATCCCCTTACTCGAGATTATATGCCCAAGGAACTTAACCTTCTCGCTAAGAAATTGACACTTCCTTAGTTTGACCGTAACACCTTCTGATTGAAAATAAGTAAAAAGTCGCTCCAAATGACTGAAATGATCACTTATATTTTCCGAAAATACGAATAGGTCGTCTACATAAATTACTGTAAAATCCCGCGTATCCGATGGTAAAACATTTTTTAAACACCGTATCAAACTAGCCATCGAAGTTGACAACCCAAAAGGAAGTCTCTTAAAAGTATAAGAGTCATTTTCATAAATGAAACCTATGTATTTTCTATGCTCCGGTTTAATTTCAATTTGCCAGTACGCGGATGTTAGGTCAATGGTACTTATTACCATGCCTGTCTTAAAATGAAAAAATAATTCATTTGGATTAGGCGGATTTATAAAATCCGGCTCCATACGGCTGTTTAACATACGAGCATCTAAACATATGCGTATGCTACCGTCTTTCTTTCGAACCGTCACTAATGGCGAAATATAATTTGTTTTCTCTCTTGAAATAATACCCCACTGAAGCATTTCGTCAATCTGAGACTTAACTTCGTCCCGATATGCAAATGGAATAGGATACGTAGCACAATGAAAAGGACTATCATTGGTCATTATTATTTCGTGTTGGTAAGATCTTATATGTCCCGGACATTCTGAAAATATAGACTCAAAGCGGCGTAAAAGATCAAACAAGTGAATTTTATCTAATTCGGATGCATTAATAATATCGACGGCCGCGCGAATATCACTTTCATTATATTTGTGTTTATAAGCACTAATATTACCCGGCTGTATCACCGAAACAGCCCCTGCGTTAGTACATAAATTAAGACAACGCTCCTCTAAAGAGCTTGTCATATGTTGACTATACCTTACTACATACTCGTTCTCATTTACGTAAAAAGCAATTATTGATTTATTAAAGTCAATATTAGCCTTAAATTCCAAGAGCCAATCGAACCCAAATAATATATCTCGATTCAATCCCGGTACTACCAAACATTTAACATCTAGGTAAACTTTCGCATCAGGGATATATAAATTAATAAGCCCTTGCGTTCTAACCCTTTGTTGTTTTCCGCCAATCGCAACCGTAATAGCCACATTCGTAACCGGTAAAACTGACATTCTAGACTCATTCGCAATGGATTTAAAAAAATCCTCAGAGATAGCAGTAATTTCGCTGCCACTGTCTATTAAAACTTCAACGCCTTTTTCTCCGACCACAGCCTTGATAACCGGCGATTTAATTGATGGTTTACAGGCCTCAAATTCACCCTCATTCTCGCTTTCCGACTCGCTAAAAAAATCGAAATCTTCGTTAAAACGCGTCATTTCCATAGCTCTCATATTTTGCCTATCGACCCGCGCATCATTTCTGTCGACCGGCTCCGACGTTTGCCCATTAGCGCTCGAACCCTGTGTTCGCCGCCAAGTATTATTGTTTGGCCCCGTGTTGCCACGATTCCCCGGTCCGCTATTATCTGAAGTTTGGGTCGGTCCCATTACACGATCCCCGCGAGTCTGGACACTTCGTCTATTAACATTAACAGCGTTACCCTCTGTTGGGTAAGCGTATGTTGCGTCGATGTCTCGCAGGTACTCATCGACCTCATCGAACGTCCTCAGCCCCCTGGTTACAATACCCCGCTGAACGTCAGGCGGAAAATGCCTGCTCAAAAACGTTATTAATTTAGATTCGGGAATTGGTGACGATAAGAAACCCGCCTGGTTAAAAAGATTCGAAAAGTAGTCCGCGCGATTGCCAGATTCAAATCTCCCGTAGCTTATTTCCAAAAATAAATCTCTCTGTTTGTCCACCCCCCAAAATCTGTTTAAAAACGCCACCTCAAAATCCTGAAAATTATGAAAACTACTTTCTTTTATAGCTGCCCAATCAGCTGCTGTGCCTTTTAAACACGGCAATACCAAGCCCAATCTATGTCTATCTGGCACGCCGGCCTCGTCAAAAATTTTATAAACCTTATTTAAAAAGGCTTTAGGGTTCATTTTTCCCGCAGGAGAAAAATATAAATTATTACCCCCCAATTCCTTAAAATTTAAAATATAGGATCTATCCCCCAAACAAGCATTTTGCCTATTTATTGTTAAGCCCTCTTGAACTATCGCTCCGGCAACCGGTAAACTTACACTCGCGGTCTCATTTTTCTCCCCACTATTTTGATTTTGCTTGATGGATAGATCGGTTACAGCCTGTTTTAACATACTCATTTCAGACATTAATTTATTTAGCACCATATTGAAATCATTAGGCTGAGTCATGTTTTCGTGTGCGGTAACACTATTTGTTTGCGAACCCTCCGCATTATCATTATCCGAATCATAAACAAAGTCCGACATTTGATTCCTATTTTTACTTTTTCTTTTAGGTGGCATTTTAGCTTCCTTTTTTTTTTACAAAGTAAGACCACCAACAAACAAAAACTGTCTACACTATTAAAGTTACTCGACAAAATACTACCAAACTACTAACTCTACCTTATCAAACTTAAACATTAATCTAGAATAAGGGTAGATTTCTACAAAAAACCAACTTTGTGATAAATATTAAACACTCCGAATATTCATTAAAGTATTCTAAAGCACAAAAAAAATATAGTTCCGTGAGGATTCTATTATTTTAATAACCTTTATTTTAATAGAAACTAGGTAGATCCTCGTAAAATAGTCTATTGTCCCTGAAGACATCCAAACATGTTGAACTGTACCAAAACGTAGACAACGTACCACATGCGATTAACTAAACACCCATAAGACGTGTTTTTCGTCGGCTGACAGCAAATTATTTAATGATCCGCCTAGCAACAGCACGTCAAGAAATTGGAAAGAGCTTACCGGTTATTAAGCAATTGGTAACTGTAAACCTCAGGCCTCTAGTTGGGTGCCAATGAAACAGCTCAAGCTGAGCTTTATCTCGTTCTGGGTCGTCAGAGGAATCACAATTACAAAAACACACCGGTCAAACTCAAACTTTTTATTCGTACAACCAAAATTAAAAACTTTTAGCGCATCACCCTCGCTCATCAGGGTCTCGATGCCGAGTGACCTCGTCACCGCGGCATGTACAATTAACCGCCAGCGCCACCATCTCTCCGGCGTTGCCGAACATGTTTTTATTTCGCTGAACCGTATCAGAATCTACAGAAATAGCCTCTTTATCCTTTTTATTTTGGTTTTCCTTTCTTACTCCTCTAATCCATGTGCTTAGCCACTTCTGACACTATATCAGAATTACTCGTCGACGTACGCCGCGGACAGGATGGTGTTTTCCGTTGAATTTGCGCGTTTTCATTCTTTTTCGTTGCGGAATTGGCTTGTAGGTTCGGCATTAGCGATCACTGAAATAATCTCCGACGTACGTAATCTTTGACGTATACGCATACGGAGTCTGGTTTCCGACGTTGCCGATAGAACTCCTTAAAGTTTGGATAGTTAATGAAATGATCGCACTTTGTACCCTGTCATTATGTCCTTCCAAGGCTTTTTCTATTTTTTCAAGCTTCTACCTCATCGATTGATAGTTGAATTCCAAAGACACATATTTTTCAGACATATCTGATCTCTTTCCTGATACATCTTTCAGATTTCCAAAAGATCTTTAACATCTTGAACTTTGAGGTGAGTACTGCAAATGCTGTACTTAGCATTTATGGATTGTTGCAAACATGCTGGATGAAATAACTTAAGACACTTTTTGCACTTTACACCAGAAACTACTTTCTTGTCACAGTGAAAACAAATAATTTGCACTTTTTTACTCAGCGAACATCCTCGTTTGCCGTTGATGTTGAAACCGTTGATGATAAGAGTTAAGATATTGGATAGGGAAGTAAACTTTTTAAATCGAAATGTCTCCGAAATGTTATTTATTTATATTAACATCACAGTAAATTGTAGAACACCCAAAACCTTAGTGTCCAATATAATCAGTTACTGTACAGTGTGTCCCATTTTGGGTACTTTTGCGGGATATCTCCGTTATTTGTAGAGATAGAGAGTTGCAGTTTTCGCGACACTGTGCTACTTTTTCGTATAACTAGAGATGCTTTTAACAACATTTTCATAGCCCTTTTATTTCTTAAGATACACGGCATTTTTGAAATTTTTGCATTTTGGGACTCCCGTCGTGTCTCCGTTATTTTTAAAGTTTTTGTAACAGTAAAAACTCATTCTTATAGACGTTTTTCCCTAGAATATAGTGGTATAGATATATATTTTTTTGAATAATAGTTTTTGAGTTATAACCCAAACTTATGTTTTTTTAAATGGAACACCTTATAAATTTATAGTTCATAAAATTGGCCATTTTTTTAACTTTTCAAAAATATATAATAGTATGGACTTATATGTTATCAAAAATACGCAAATAACCATTTTCTAAATTAAATGCATAATTTAATAGTAGGCCATGAATAACAATAATAGACAAATAAAAAGTTACAAATTAATAACGACGAATGGGAAATTGCATCATTCTTATTTTTTTGTAATAAAAGAACATAAAAAACAAATATATAAATTTAATAAACACTTTAAAGATAACAATCATATAACAAAACAACAATGTAACAAAACAACATTTTTACAAGAGATATTCAAAATGACCACCATCTTCTCTGATACAAAATTGGCACATCTTTGTAATCCTTTAAATAGCATTCAAAATAATAATTTGTCTTCTTCTCAGATTTTGAAATGCTAAATGAATTGCGTCTTGAAGTTCTATTAGATTATTGCATTGTTTTTTATACAGGTCTTGATCTTGTATAATGTATATTATGAAAAGGTTTAATAAACGAATAAAAGCAAGGAATAATGGACAACTGCTGAAAAGCTAAATTTAACTAGTGCTAAAAAGTAATTATTTGATTTATCTGATAATTATGCAATGGATTGTCTGTTTATAGCTTCTTTCAAAGCTACACAAATGTCTTATAGTACTTTCTTATAGCTAATAGATTTTACAAGAATAATAATTTTACACAATATACTTAATAACTTTCCCTTTTTAAACTTTACAGCACTGCATAAAGTAATTTGCCTTATAAAATTTAACGCATACATACAAAAATATGTATAAAAAACAGAAAGTATAGGTATACTAACAAAACGTACAGAAAACAAAGGTAAGACCACAAAGTCACGGTCTCATCCAATCCATATAATTTTTTAAAAAGTTACACGTGTTTCGCTCCTATCGGAGCATCATCAGGCCTAAAAAATACATTAAGATATTTTTCACAAGAAGAACGCTTATAAAACTCATTACCTGGACCTACACAGATCATATCATCACAGGCGCGCGTCTAACCCATAGGCCACCAAGTAACATGATCAAACATGGGGAACAATCCGAACTATACTAATAAGTGTGAATATAAGTAAACAATCTTAACAATAAAAACTAAAAATATCTAAAATCGAAAAGGAAAAGACTTTTTAGGAGAGGTTGTTATAAATGAGGTGAGGTTCAAACGTGAAAATATCGTTCACACACATAAGGACAGGGCTCTTCTTAGCTTTAGTTATTTCCATTTTTTCTAACGAGTCCAGTTTTTTGCCTTTTGAGCACTCATGCAAAATATCCGCTACCTGAGTTAAAGAAAAACCATGTGAGGAGGCCAATAAATGACTTGCAAACGCCGATTTAGTTTCGATCATGTCAGTATCTTTATACCTGTCCACCAAACTTGTATGTTCCTTTATTCTGGTGGAAATTTTTCGCCCCGATTACCCTATGTAAATGGCATTACAGTCATTACATCTTAATAAATATACCCTTGATTTTGAAAAGAAATCTGCCTTATCTTTTGTACTAACTAGCTGACTTTTTAAACTGTTTGTAGTTTTAAAAGGAATTGTAAGATTTGTAGACTTGAAAAACTTTGCAAGCTAAAAAGAAATATTACCAAAAAATTACATTGATCTAAAAAGGTGACTATTTTCATTATTAAGATGGATTAAGTTGTAAGTAAGTTTGTATTTATTATAGAATTTAGAATAAAGGCGATTAATTATATCAAGTGGAAAACCATTATTAAAAGCAATATGTTTAATTATATTAAGTTCATCAAGGAAAGCTTTTCTAGAAAGGGGGATGTTGAAAAGGCGATAGAAAAGGGGAAAAGGGAATAAAAAGACGCAAATTTGTAGAAATAAGGGGAGTTTGAGGAGTATTGGATGACATTGTCCGTAGTGGTGGGTTTGCGGTAGATCTCAAATTCAAGTTTGTTGGTATTTTTTGAAATAAGCAGATCAAGAAAAGGTAACTTTCCATCTTTTCTTCTTCAATGGTAAACGAGATATTTGCGTGAAGAGAGTTTATAGAAATGAGGAAATCCGCCAATTCTAGATCATTTCCATTCCATACCACAAAAATATCATCCACGTATCTCCTATATACAGTGAGAAAAGCACCAAACATCCCATTGACAATCCTTTTCTCCAAATGGTGCATAAAAATCTCACTGAGAAGAGGAGAGAGGCAAGACCCCATTGCTAGTCCAGTAACTTGTCTAAAAAACCTGTTGTTAAAAACGAAAAAAATCTGATCAAGTACTAGCTTGAGGAGTGTTAAAAGATCATCAACAATAAATCTGTCAAGCGGTGACTTAAGCAAAAGGAACCTGACTAGATCAAGGCAATCACCAGGTGGAATGTTTGGAAATAAGTTCTTAACGTCCAGAGAAATTAGTTTTGAACCCTCTGGTATGCAGATATTTTTTAAAAAACCACACACAACACTTTTTTTCACACGCTACACGTGTTGTGTAGCTTTTAAAAAAATTATATGGATTGGATGAGACCGTGACTTTGTGTTCTTACCTTTGTTTTGTTTTCGTTTGGTCTCTTAGAGAAAAATGGATGATACGTTTCAATACGTACAGGTCATAATTGCATACATACAGTAAATCAGATATAGATTTACTTCATTTTGATATAAAATCAGTGTCTCAATACACACTGCATAGAGTCATCATCATGATTTACAAATAATAAACCACATAACATAATTTATTAAAGTATTCTAAATACTAGTGTTATCAAATTTACAATAGCGAAGGAATCCTTTTTACCATTGGCGGATAAGAATATTTTTAATAAATTTTTCTTCAGGTTTAAGTAATATTCGCATTTTTGATGGCAAACTAATTTTGATCGTTCATAATTTCATAGCTTACAATAATTTCAAATTTTTTTCTGGCGCAAGAGCTTTTTAATCATTCTTGATCACTTGTTGATTTTATAAATGCTTTAAAATAAATGTGAGAGATGATCACTATACATTTTTTTAAACTTATTTTGTTTTTGGAGCTGAAAGGCTACTAAAAAATTATCCTCTTAAATTTCTTTCAGTAAAGTAAACATTTGAATTATTTTATAAATAATAACCTTTAGAAAACTCTTTTTATAAAATAGAATGACTAAAAAGGCCAAATTATTTATGTAAAAATGTATATATGCATTAAAATAATCGCTTCTGAACCTATATTAGCTTTATTTGCTCTATATTTTTAAATTGTAAAGCGTGTGAGTTACATCACTTCGTTGTTCCAATTATTTGCACTTCCGCATTTAAACAAAACTTCTCTGGTAAAGTAAAACCTTAAGCGTAAATAAATTTAGTATTTATTTACTATTGATAATAATAATATTGTAATAATAAAATTTTTAGGGTAATAAAACAACACAATATGCCTCTCTCAGAATGGGAAACTAGCATAACAAATATGTGGTTAAAACACAGGGGATTAGATAAAGAAGACGCCATGTTGGAGTACCTTAAACTAGTACAGAACTTGGAGATGTATGGAGTTTCTTATTTTAATATCAGAAACGTTAAAGGAACTGAACTGCTACTTGGCGTAACCGCACTAGGTCTTAATATTTATAAAGTTGATGATAGGTACGTTAATTAAACTTATGAGAGTATGAATACTGTAACCAGTTTTTAGGTTAAATCCTACAATTTCGTTCCCATGGTCTGAAATAAAAAATCTCAAATACAAAGGCACCAAGTTTGTCATCAGACCAAACGATAAGTCTGCTAAGAATTTTGTAATTATAACCACCAATGAAAAAGTTAGTAAACAAATTCTCAACCTGGGAATTGGAAATCATGAATTGTACGTAAGGAGAAGGAAGCCTGATACACCAGAAATAACAAGGATGAAGGAAAAGGCAAATGAAGTAAGAAAAACAAAACTAAGTATAAGACAAAAGTATAACTCGGAAAGACTGGCGAGAGAAGAAGCTGAAAAGCGTGAAACTATGTATAAACAGCAACTTGAAGATATGAGAGTTGAAATGGAAAGGAAACAAGCAAGTTTATTGGAAGCTGAGAAGACTATTAGGTAAAACAAGATTAAAAATTGAAATGATCTTAAAATTCCTACATATTGTTGTATATATAAAATTAATACACTATTTATATTTTTAGGAAATTACAAGAGCAGCTAGAGGATCTAAAACGTTCAAAAGAAGAATTGGAAGCGCAGCGTGTGGAATTGCAGGAAATGATGGAAAGATTGGAACGAAGCAAAACCATGGAAGCTGAAGAAAAGTTGAAACTAGAAGAAGAAATAAGAGCTAAGCATGAAGAAGTACAAAGGATTCAGGACGAAGTAAGTCTTTTTAAATAATTAATCATTTAACTAATGCATGCCATATTTTCCGATGCAGGTTGCTAGAAAAGATGAAGAAACACGTCGACTACAAGAAGCAATTGAGGAGGCTCAAAGAAAGGAGGAGGAGGCCAGACTAAGACAGGAAGAGGAAGAGAGAAGGCGTCATGAGGAAGAATTAAGGCGTGAAGAGGAACGTCGCCAGAGGGAATTAGAAGAAGCAAATAGAACTGAAAAGGAATTAGAGTCATTACCAGATGCTGATAATACTTTACCTGATGTAAAACCAATTAATGATCAGTTAAAAGAACAGCTAAAGGTTAGTATTTTTAGGAACACTAGGACTAGGATTTTTAGTGTTTTGACTATAATAAAAGTAATGAACAGCAGTTTCAACTTAAAACTGCCTCTAGGAAAAATAATGACATTATATTGTAATAATGTTAATATTTTTCGTATATTAGAATTTCAGAAGAACTTTCGACGGAAGTAGAATTGTAGACTAACGTGTTGGCGAATTTTCTTTTGATAATATTGGATTATGTCGACGCAAATTCCTTTAAAAAATTAATATGTTTACATTTTCACTTTTACTTCTCCTCCCATAATATACGATTATTCCTTTTTGATTCCTTTTTACTTATCAAAATGGCTGATTTATTTTTGGAGCTTTCAACCTAGCCATACATAGCGACGGATGTCCTGCAGTTCATTAGTGGATACCGTGGAAGAGGTATAAGACTGTCGTCTTATAAATACGACTATTATCTAAATAAATATACTAAAACTATGTCCATGGCAAATTGATAAATATTTACAGTTATTAATTAAGATTCTGATTTATAATAACCGAAACTGGGAAATCTTATTAGCAAATCTTTAAAAAAATCTAATTATAAACCTCACCAAAAAGTATTCATTGTATCTACAAGAACTAAACCGAGGTTTTACAAAAATTGCTGTTCAATTTATTTATTTAATTATTTAAGGAAATCTTAAATCAATTTATTAATTTTATGGTCTTTAAGTAATAACTAGTTAGGATTCACCTAGAAAATTTTGATATATATTTACTTTTATGTGAAGAAGCAAAATTGAATTTTTCTGTTTGAATGTGTTTATTTTTACTGAGGGCTTTTAATTTCAATTCTTTTTCTTTTTCAATTCAACATCTTGTGAATGCTTTAATATTGAAGGTTATAGTACATACTATAATCGAGGGGATTTTAATAGAAATAATGCGGTCTTAATCCTATTTAAAAATGTGCTAAATCCCGTTGCTAATCACTATAAGTTAGATAACTCAAAAATAATGATAAGCAGAAAAACTTTTACTATATTAAAACAAAACTATGGAATAATTATACTGTATAGATCTCCAAACTCAAATATTAATTTATTATTTGAGGATTTACGTTTTTTGATGACAAATTCCAAAATAATATAGAAATCTTCACAGCAGATATAAATATTGACTTGCAGGGCGTAAATAGCAGTACAGTAAATGAATATCTCTGTCGCATGTCAAATTAAGGTTTTTTACCCTATATTAAACTAACAACTGGATGTGACGCAGATTCCTGCTTAGACCCTTTTTTATTAACACCAGCATAACAAAATAAATACATTTTTACATATTACATACTTGTATCACAGATCACTATCCAATGGATCCTAAGGTCACTATATCGGAACCCATCACTTTCCATCAAAATTCTCTTTTAACAAATAAACAAGGTAAATATATAAGAGAGATAGGTATATAATATTATAGGGATGAAGCAGCAGCACTCGATGAGTGAAACTGGACGGCAATCGATAGTCGACCTGGTACATTTTAAAAGACAGGATTGCGTATCTTCCCAAATATTCAATCAACGCGACTATCTTGACCTCTACATATAAAGTATATTACAACACTAGGAGTAATTTCTTGAACAAATGATAAAGGATTAGTGATATAACTTATACCAAAAATTGTCGTCAAAAATTTATGATTTTTTAATAAAGCCATCCATCCTTGGAGCTCGCAGCGGCTACAGACATTTTTCTTCTTTTTTTTTAACCATAAATTAAACCACCTTTATTGATATTTATTAAAATTAAAATAAAAATTAAACACGATTGAGTTTTTAACACTGAGACTTCGTATTTTTATTTTAATTATCTCTATTAATAGTGACATGGAATAAGGGTAAAAAATACTGGATTTGTGTTAATTGCTACTCCAATTCCCGTCTAACCTTTTACAGAAAAATAGCCTAATTATTTTTTGTTAAATTCCTTAAATTTAACCAAAGGCGGTTGGAGCTTATTGTTTAATAATATTGAGGTCGCGTAGTATGGTTGTATCATTATCGACGTCACCAAAGGCAAATATATAGAGTCGAAACAGATCTCAGGCATTGTCAGTCAAGTTGAATCACTTTATATTAATTGACTTGAGAAAACTTGCTTACTTACCACTTTTTTCAACATTTACGAACAAACCTATCCTGTTTTAACAATTTGGGCCATAAACATTCTTGCAAGGCCAAAAGTATGTTATAAAAGTACAAATATCAAACAAATTATATACTGGCATTTTAATAGTATTAGAAATATTCATAAAATGTTCTTAATTTGTTTAATTTTCAGACTTTGCAAGAGCAATTGAATGCTACAAAAACTAACGACGAAAGCGAATTGGACAGGATCCACCGAATTAATCTCCTAGAGGGCAGGGACAAATACAAAACTTTACGAGACATTCGCAAGGGAAACACTAGCAGAAGAGTGGAAATGTTTGAAAACATGTAAAATATATTACAGTTGTATTTAAAGCTCATACAAACTCTTTAAATGTAACATGTATTTAATTTGATTAATTATTTGCGTTGCTTGAATATACATGGATGCGTATATTTCAAAATTGGGATTTTCATGCATGAAATATCGCGAGTAAATACTTCCGATTTAATTAAAAACATTCCAGAACTGCCATTTTTATTTGTTTAATAAATATTTCACCCGTTTTATGGATATTTCTAACGTTATTATTGTTTTATAATTTTTTAAGCGTTAAAATGTTAATGCCTAATTTATTAGAAATGTTAATAAATATTTAAATCTAGTAATCTGCTGTTTATATATAATACGCTGTAGAAGAAAGAATAAAAAAAGAATACTAATGTTTAAAAATTATACTTTTCTGGAGTAACTGATCTATGTCAAGGAGAGACGAAAAAGTTCTTTTTCGCTAAATATTTAAATAGCTCAAAGTTGCTGTTGAGATCCATCTTAAGTATTTAGCCAAGATTCATAGTCACGTCTAAAAAGTCACAAATCATTTTACTTGCGGTTCCACTAATTACAATAACATCATGCTTCTCAATTCCTGACAACACCGCAAGGCAAACAATGATTTCCTTCTGTGGGCCTATAAAGCCGATCTACGCTCGCATTCGCGAAATCAGAAGAGGAAATTAAGAGGAGAGCGCCGATATCCATATATAAATTTTTCTTTTTCTTGTACCATGCATAATATGAATGTAATAACATTTACCATTAAACACTTAAGCCAGAGCAGGCCTAAACATATTTTCATGGTCCTTCGAATTAAATTATCGTCATTTAAACAGTCAGGAAGATATCGGGACATTTTAGACATTTATTCAGAGAATGGTACTATGCAAGTCGTTCGAGTAGTGACTAGCAGATAAGTGTATCGGTCTCCTCGTCTCAATCTATTCCCTTAGATCTACCCTATGTTTATATTTTACATAAGTCATTTAACAGCTTACATACTTTACTTTATTTTAAAAGTCATTTTGTCATCAGAGATTGTTATTTTGACAAACTGTCAGTTTTTACAATTTAAGGTAATTTTAATCTAATTTTTTATTACTAATAGCCCAGTCAAGATGGCAAATGAAGATTTAGAGCTATATTAAATAGGTTAAAAAATACTAGAGACTCTTGCTAAACACAGACAACTGTCTGTCTGGTTTCGCGGAATTCATTTTGGATTTCGCCCTAAGAAAATCGAGGAGTTACGGTCTATATGGAAAAGATCGATAAGACTTACAATGATTTTGATGAAGTTTTTATCGATTTGGAAGTCTTGGATATAGTTAATATAAAGGTTAAGAATAACGGGAGAGAGAGACGGACATTTGAATCTAATTTTTTTGAGTCTGGTAATAAACTTAGGTTAGGTTAATTTCACAGTCACATATGATCAGCTGCAACAAATGCATTGCCCTCGACAGAGGAATTTCCTACTTACAGTTATTTTGTCATCTATTTCTAATAAGTGTCAGTTTCAGAAACCTTAGAAAATCAAGACCAATAAGTTCAACCAACAAGGCATTTACCTAGTCATTCAAATCAATAGAAAAGAGGAGAGAGGTATGATAAGATCTTGCTACTTTAGCAAAAAAAGTTATTACATTAATACTTGAAGCGACTTTTTAAAATTATCTTCCAGAGGCTTCAAGCAGCATAAATTGCTTCCTTATTTCTCTACGATAGGGTTTTGCATTACGACCTGACAGTTAGTCAAATTCAGCCCAATCCAGACCGCGAGGTATCCAGGATTCGACGACGACCACGGGGCAAGTGCGTGACGACATCCCAGTATTTTAAAATCCAAGTAATAATAGTTGCGCGTTTTCAGGTTATACGACAGACAGAGAAGAGCCGCTATCGATATTCAAAGGGCGCCGCGTCAAACATTGCTTTCCACAGTTATTGTTTACACTGAATCTGCAGGGCAAGGTCAAATTTTTCAGGCAATGTGTAGTTTAGATTCCGCTAGCGTGAGTAATCTTATTACTAGTTTGGCAAGACGGTTAAGCATTAATTTAAAAAAGCCACAAACATCAGTATGAGACAATGGTTTTTAGGTGGTTATGCCATTATTATTCGTAGGAAAATCAGGGCAACAATAAACTCTACTTAAAATTAGTCGACATTAGATTTTCTGATAATTGATAGAATTAGGGAAAAAAATTCTGCGCTTGTTCTTTAATTTAACAGATTGCAAACCACCAGCAAACCTCATTCTAACCAATCCAGCAGCCATCTTTTACGACCTTTTATGCACTAACGAAGTTAGGTCCAGATTGATGCGATTTTGAGTCATTCTTAAAATGTAATCTGAAAGTAAAATTTAACTGCCTGCGAGAAATTTGATGTACAAATTCAATTAGAACGTTTTTGGAAGATACAGAAATGCCAAACGCCATCTAACATTTATTTCAAAGAAGAATATTTTGTTAAAAATACTGAGTGTGATAATAAAGGTTGAGTTGATGTTGACATTAAGTTACTCATCCGTGATAACCTTGTAGATATAGGCGATTCCTATGATATGGCATTAAAGGCCGGTATTATAATGTCTGGCTGACCACCGGTTGAGTTTCAACTAGACGTCAAACGTATTATAAACGTCAATCGAAGGTCGAAATGTCGGTTGAGTCACCATTTGAAATTATGAACCGACAGTTAAGTGAAGTGTTTTACAAATAACCTATAGCTTTTTGTTTATTTCGGTGCAAGGCAAGAGATAGAGAAATTAAAAATTCTTATTTATTTTTCTATAAAGAAAATTGTTAAAATTAATTTTGCTTGTATGTATAAATGTCATCTTCATCTTCACCCGAAAAAAGTAAATTTCTTTGGGGATCTAGCAGTGACGAGGACGAATTATCTAGTAGTAGTGATGAAAACCAAAATCAAGCTGTAAGAGCCCGACGAACCTTTAGAGTACGTCTGGATCATTTCACCCGGTGAAGTGACGAAGAATTTAAAATAAGGTTTCGGCTGAGCAATGAGACTGTGGCAGAATTACAGCTAAAACGTCGGGAATCAATAGCACCAAATAATTGGGGATTTTGTGGGTATTTATAAATCTACTCCTAGCCATATTGTACATAAAGTAATCCATATGATTTGTTTGTTAGCACCTGAATACATAAACATGCCTGATACACAACCAGAAATTGATCATGTGAAAAGTTCATTTTACCGAATTGCAAAATTTCCTCGTGTAATATGAGCAATTGATTGCACTCATATCAAAATTATTTCACCATGTACCTTAACTTTTATTTACAGTATTTTTATTGATTGAATAATTACATTTAGAGGTGGGCTAAATGCAGAGTATTTCCGCAATAGAAAAGGATATTTCTCTTTAAATGTACAAGTAGTTGGTGATTCTGAGTTGTACATTAGAGATATTGTTGCCCGGTGGCCTGGCTCAACACACGATCAAACATTTCTTAACTACAGTATGATCAAAGCACGGTTAGGTAGTAATGAATTTCATAAATCAATAATCTTGGAAGACTCCGGATATGTAGTAAACAAATATTTAATCACGGCTATCCTAAATCCTATTACTGAAGCGGAGCAACTGTTTAATTCCCAAATAAAAAGTAGAAATTCCATTGAAAGACTTTTTCGAGTTTTAAAGAGGAGGTTTCCTATACTTTCTCTCGGGATAAGGCTGTCTCTGAAGCATGCTAAATCAATTATTATAGCATTTGCGGTACTTACACAACATATCCCGTAATATGAACCAAATGGAACCAATTGATGATCCATTGATTCAAATCCATGAACCAAGTGAACCTGAGGCAGAGGTTAGAAACGGATAAGCAGAATTTCAAAATTATAGAGAGGAATGTATTTTATACTTTTTAAATTTATTAGAACAAAATGGTAACTAAAGAAAATGTATATTATTAGTATTACTAAATGACATAAATCAAATATATTTTTATAATAAGTTATTTATTTTCTCAAATGTTTTTTAACTAATTCTATTTCTAATTTTGTGTTAGACAAAACAAAATTACATAATTTCTCCTTGAGTAGTTCCTCATGCACTGCCTTCCTTTCCTGGGACTCTTTATTTCTTATTGCTTCTGCCTCCATTACTTTTTTCTTTAATAATAAATGTTCCTTTTTTAGGTTATTTTATTCATTCTCTGATATGTCTATTTGATGTGTCTTTTCTTTTTTTATTGGCTTTTAGAGATTTGTGTTTTTTTGACTTAAGGCTGTTTGAAGTATAGTCGGACCAAACTAGAAGATATAGGTAGTTCATTAAAAAAATATAAATTTTTTTTGGTTTTACGACATTTTCTACCAGATTCTTTTTTTGTTTCTGCTATGACACTACTGTCCTGCTGCAGAGGTATATTGGCTAATGCTTTAAACCCCTGTGATGTGCTCGGCACTGAATCATTTAAAAATTCCAATTCAATATTCTCCACAGAATTCAGGTCAAGATCAAATGATACTGGAACATCTTGTATAATAATATAATGTAAAAATCAAACTACCATAGAATACCTTTTTTATACCAATGTCTAAAACTACATCACTATGACCTTAAAATGCATCTAAGCCCTTAACCGACAAACCTATAATGCTAATGATTTTTTCATACAGCAATTTTAATATAGCCTTAATTTCTGTTTCTTGAGTACCACCAGTCTTCATAAGACTTTGCCTTCTTCGACTTACATACTTCTTAGTTACGAACATCTTTTTTTAAATTATCAAATTGGCACCTTAGTTGCTCTTATGCATTATATAATTCAGTAATTTTTTCCCAAGCAGAAACCTAAAATTAATATAAATAATTATTCCAATCGACCAATCCTTTATATTAAAAATTATGTTTACCTTTTGACTCCAGGTTACAGCATCAGTTATCTTACTTTCTATATCCTTAAACTTAATTACCAAATCTATTAAAAAATGGCAGCCCGGATCGATAGAAACGATTCTTGTTCCTTTAACTCTCATATTAATTTAAATTTACTTATAAACCATCTAAATATTTTATATCAATAAAATCGAAAATACCCACGAAATACTCGTCATATTTTTCAATATCAAAAATAAACTACATCATCATATTTTTCAATTTTTTCATATTTTTCATATTTTTCAATATCAAAAATAAACTACTGCGTAAATTATTGCATAAATCTGGCAACCCTTTACAAAAAAAGTACAACCGAAGATTAGCCAACGTAAGCCTAAAATCCGTTTATAATACGGAATAGTTCTGAACCGCCAGTTAGATTTCTACCATTGGTTGGCCAAGCGGGGGTTGACGTTTATTTTTATATTACCAGCCCTAAAACGGTTCTATTCTCTTTCAGTTAAAAGAACTTTATAGCCTGTCCAAGCGTTAGTCTGGTAATAACCAACGGTTACTGTCAAAAATGTCAAGTGATGTCACGGTTAAGGTTATCGCGTAGATGGGATGTTTTAATATTGTGGTCGAAAACCCACTTGTTGTTTTACTTTTAGTAGTTTTTGTTTGTTCATATAATCCGTTTTCGAATTTTTTTATTTGTCAGCTGTCACCCGCTATAACTTTCCTTCTAAGCAGGGTTACTGGCGGTTAAACTGATGACGTCATTTGACGTCTCTCGGTAAATACCAAATGTCGCTTGTATGAAGCGGTATTTACTTTTGGTTTTAACCACCCCTCGCTTGGAGAAGCTATTAGTCTGACTTTATGTCAGAGTACATGGGTCACATTTTTCTTATTACTCACCACACCACGGTGTATTAAAGCAGTTAAGTTCAACAAAACAAAATTTTTGAAGTTTTGACGCTAATGCAAAAAGTAGTTTCGAGTAAGCTTCAAACGATGTTTTAAAGGTAGGGCCGGTGATACAACATGATCTATTTTTAATTTTGACACGTTTTGGTACATATAATCATGTGGTACCAGCGGATATTGCAAAAATATTTAGATGCGTATCAGTTGGTAAGGTCAAAGAGATTTACAGCGTATTCTTTGGCGCTCTGACCCTTGTTCGTGATTTTTGACCATTAGATGCTTGTTTCAAGTCGGTATCGAAAGAGAGGAAAGGTTCCCGGTATCGTCGTCAGCAATTAAAAGAGATATTTATTGTGATAATTTTTTGTCAGGTTGTGCAAGTGACAGTTATATCAAGTTGAGGATGAAAGTTTCTGACCTTTTAGAAAGAGGCATGTTTCTACTAAGTAAGCGGGCATCTAACGAGCAACGTATTGATGTATTATTAGTGATAGAGAATTAAAAACTCATTTTTTGGAATACCTAAAAAATCGGATTTATTTAGTTTTTCCATACAATTTGGAATATCTAACCTTTAAGCACTATTTTATTTTCCCCTAGAAAGTAGATACAAGCCTATTCTAGGTACAAGAATTCAGTAAAAGGGGATTTAAATTAGTATTAAGAAATTATCATTCTTTTATTGTTTAATACAAATATTTTATTTATTTTTTTTCTAGTTTTTTTCTTTTGAAATAATTGATATGTCCCAAGGTCATAAATTAAATTCGTATTCGGTTAAGTATAAGAAGAATTAGATGGTGAAATATATGTTAGATGAGAATATACCATGAAACCCGATACCAAGGCTAACCCACATGTTTACCGTCTCAACCAGATCCGAAGGCGTTTCCAGGAATAAGCAAACGTAGCACCTTTTATGCTTAGCTGTTGTTTGTTTAAAAAGACTGTGGAAAGAATCTTATCATATTGTTTTCATGATAGTCAGCATTTTCTGTTTATATAAAAAGCCATTGCTTGTTAGCTCTAAGATCATTATTATTAAGTATTTAGTATAAGATAAACCTATGTCGGTTTTTATTTTTGGATTAAAATATTTTTTTAAAAAGTTATTTTTGAAATTTACAATCTAACATTGGCGCAGTCGGAACGAATAGTTATACGCCGCGAAAACAGGTTAATCCAAATTCGCGAGTGACATTAGCTACAGTAAGAACCACTAGCACCCTAAGGTAATCCAGCGTCCTCACTCAGCAACAAGGGTACGGAAGGAACACCTGGTGAAGCCCCTGGTATCCAACAAGCAGAGAACAAGACAATGGTTAAGAAGATTCTTTTGTAAGTAAAAGCATTGAATCATTCGTTTATATTTTTGTTTTTGTGTATTTTAATATTTTATACACATTTTATTTTACTATTTTTATACTGTTCGATTTTCTAATTTCGTCTTTCGAAAAAAGTATTTAAAATATTATAATGTCTACCACAAACGAAACTGAATAAACTGAACAACATAATCGACAAGCGAATACGTCAGCTTACGATATTCACCTTGAAACTTATAAACTATCTGAAATTTTTTCCCTAATTCCTGAATTTGATGGTGATGCAATATTTTTAGGCTCATTTTTACATGCGTGCAATTGTGCTTACAACATGGCAGTCGGTGAAGAACGCGATCTTTTAGTTATTCACATAAAAAATAAATTAAAAGGAAAAGCCGCACAACTTGTCAATTCTAGAAATTTATTATGATATTTAGAAGTTAAGCAATTATTAAGTTTACATTTTGGTGATAGTCGGGACCTCTCTTCTTTAAACCAAGATTTGCAGAGATTAAAACAATTACCAAATGAATCCCCGTTAATATTCTTTAACAGGCTTCAAACTCTTAACTCTAAAATGCACTCTGCCGTGCAAAAACAAAATTTAACCGCACCTCAAAAAATAGCGCAAACGAATTTAATAGACTCGATGGCTCTAAACACACTATTAACCGGTTTAGACCCACGCATCACATAGTACGCGCAAGTAATCCCAACAATTTACTTGAAGCTCAAGCTAGAATTAGGCGAGAATTGCAATTGTCCTATTTTGAAAACCAAAAACAAAATAGACCCATACAACCACATCCATCATCCAGACCAAATACTACCTTAAGACGCCCGCAAAATCCTAGTATAAAATGTTTTAAATGCGGAAGAATTGGCCATACTTCAATTAAATGTAGAGTACAGTCAAGCCCCAGACCTAATAATTTTGGAAACCCAGCACCAAATTTAAATAGTAACCCAAATAATTTTCAAAGGGCATACTCACAAAATCAACCTTCATTTCAAAACCCTTCTAACCCCCAACCACGACCAAATTTTGGACAAAGTAGCCAAAACCAGTATCGTCCCAGTGTCATTCAAAGAAACCCAAGCTATCAAAGAACCTATCATATGAACCTTGATGACGGTTCACAATATAACTATTTTGACGAAAATAACTATTTTGATGAGAATAGTTATTCTGATAACTACCTCAAGCAGTACAACTATTATTCCGATAATAGTCAAACCTATTATTACGATCAAAATATCGAAGATTTTTCTAACCAAATTGACTATAATTTATTTGAACAGCCAATAGGAAATCAACACGAACCTAATAATAACTTGGCAACACAACAAAATCCTTTAGTAACGTCAAATCGAAATTTTCCATTAATATCGAACCAAAACCACCGACCAGGTCTGAAACAAACAGACCAGACAATGTCGCAAATTGCAACACAAATCCAAACGTTGCGGATCAACGAACCGAAATAAAATCCCGAACAAAGCTTTCTTTAAATAATTTACACACCGTAAGCTCAAAAAACCTTTACTACATTTACGATGCTTCCAAAACATATAAATTACTCATAGATACAGGCGCGGGAATTTCAGTTTTTAAGGATCATGTTGCAGACTGTTTTAAGCAACGCTTTGCGGAAAATATTGTCGTACAAGGTATTACTGATCAAAAAATATTGATCCAAGAATCCACCTTGATTCCTTTTAATGTAGATAATCCTTGTAAAGTTTATATTTGTAACTTAGATATCGAATTCGATGGTATTTTAGGACTCGATTTTCTACAATATTATGAATGTGTTATCGACTTAAAATCAAAAATACTTAAGACAAATTTTAAAAATATTCCGATGTATAAATTTACACCAGAAGATGAAAAACCTGTAGTAAAGTCAAACTTAGCTAAAGACTCTTCTTGCCTACCTCAAATTCTAACCCCAACAGTTGATACCGAAACTAATCAGCATTTTCAAAATAACGCAATAAAAAATAAAAATTTAATATCAATAGAACCCCGTACTGAAAAAGTCTTTAAACTAAAATGTAATTTAAAAAACACCGATGTAATTTTATTATGTAGGTCAAGAAAAAGAAAAAGTTAAAGTCCCAAATGCTATTATTCACGTAAACGAACAAGGCGAATTTTTAACAACCATTATTAACCCTAACGCAATTGATAAAATAATCGATTTCTCAAATTTGTCTTTTGAACCTCTACCTGATCTACAATCGATAAATTATTTTAATTATTATGAGTCAGCCGAACCTGTTGATAGCCGGCAACTAATAAAAGAACAATTGAGAATTGACCACCTTAACAAAGAAGAACGTGAGGAAATTACTAAACTTTGTTTAAAATTTTCCGATATTTTCTATATCGAAGGTGATCAACTTACGTTTACCAACAAAATTAAACACTCGATTGATACTAATAACGCCAAACCCATTTACACAAAATCATATAGATATCCTCATATTTATAAAGAGGAAGTTAAAAGACAAATTTCTAAAATGCTCGACGAAAATATTATAAGACCATCCGTATCTCCCTGGTCAGCCCCGGTTTGGGTAGTCCCTAAAAAACTTGACGCTTCAGGCAAGCAAAAGTGGCGAGTAGTTATCGACTATCGTAAACTAAACGAAGTTACGGTTAACGATAAATACCCATTACCTAATATCTCAGACCTCCTCGACCAACTTGGTAAATGCCAATATTTCACTACTTTAGACCTAGCGTCAGGGTTCCATTAAATAGAGATAGACCCGAAAGATATTTCTAAAACCGCGTTTTCCGTAGAAAATGGGCACTACGAATTCGTTCGAATGCCATTTGGCCTGAAAAACGCTCCATCAACTTTTCAGAGGGTTATGGATAATATTCTTATGGGAATTTTAAACGAAAGATGCCTCGTCTACATGGACGACATTATAATCTATTCTCCTACTATCCACGAGCACATTAACCGCCTACAAGAAGTCTTTAAACGCCTAAGAAAATCCAATCTAAAAATACAACCAGATAAGTGCGAATTTTTACGCAAAGAAGTAGCCTATCTCGGACATTTAATAACAGAAAACGGTGTAAAACCTAATCCGGCAAAAGTCGAATGTATTTTAAATTTTCCAGAACCAAAAAATCAAAAAGACATAAAATCTTTCCTCGGATTAGCAGGTTATTACAGACGGTTTATTTCAAATTTCGCTAAAATATCAAAGCCCCTAACCACCCTTCTTCAAAAAGATACCCCTTTTATTTTCAGTGAAGAATGTCAAGAATCTTTTAATACGTTAAAAACTGCATTAACCACTGACCCACTTTTAATTTATCCGAATTTTGAGGAACCGTTTATCTTAACTACTGACGCAAGTGCTTATGCAATCGGAGCCGTTTTATCTCAAGGACCGATCGGAAAGATATGCCCATCACTTACGCATCGAGAACCTTATGCGCCGCGGAAACTAAGTACTCCACTATAAAACGTGAGTTATTAGCTATAGTTTGGGCCGTAAAACATTTTCGACCATACTTATTCAGCAGACAATTCACTCTTGTTACTCACCATCGTCCAATTACATGGTTATGGTCCATTCAAGATCCCGGAAGCAGGTTAACGCGTTGGCGCCTCAAACTCGAGGAATATTCATTTAAACTCGAATTTAAACCCGGTAAATATAATAAAAATGCTGACCCACTTTCTCGAATTAAAATAAATCACCTTAAGGAATGCGTAGATTTCCATAAAAAAGTTAACATTTTTGCGTTAGAAGAAGACACTGTTATCCCTGAACCGAGCCCTCAACCCTCATTTACCGAAGAAGACGATCGAAACATAACCGAGGAATACAATCGATTTGTTGATAATTATAAAACTAGATCTTTAATCGATTATTCTAAAATAGAGGTTACAAATGACCAACTACTAGATAAATCAAATAAAAATATCGTTTCATTCTTTAGGCAAAACAAAATGGAAGATTTACATTTTAAAATTATTGACGACATTCTTGAAGAATATTTAGATTTCAAAGAATTAAAGATTAATGTTGCTAATAGTAAATCAGTTAAAAACTGGAAGTATTTAATAATCCCTTTACCATTTGACAATAACTCTTGTAGCCAACACTTGTTTTATTGTTTATTTAAATATCAAGACTTATTTGAATTAAATGAAGTTTATTGTATTGAAAATAATTTAGATCTACCTTCTTTAGAAATGATGTCATTTATTTTTTCCGACAAAGAAATCAAATTAAAAATTTGTCAAAATATTGTAACCACACCTGATGAAGACCAAATACCTATTATCATAGAACAATACCACCTTGGCAAAAACAATTTACACCGCGGAATTAACGAAACTTGTCGAAGAATTAGACAAAAATACAATTGGTGCGGTATAAATAACATCGAAGATTTTATAAAAAAGTGCGAAATTTTCCAAAAGGTCAAAATTGTTAGAAAAAACCTAAGTAGACGGAAACCCCCCGAACACCATTCGAAAGAATAAACATTGACATTTTTGAATACCCAACTCGTAACTCTGGCCGAACATCCTGAACACCAACCTTTCTCGATTTTACCTTATGCTGTTATTTGTTACAATAACACTAAAAACAGAACACACGGTTTTACTCCGTATGAGCTTGTATTTGGCCATACATCAAATAGACCCCCAGAAACACTTTACAATCAAGAAAGCACTTATTTCAAAATACATCCGCGATCTAAATAATAGAATGAGCTATTTTTATAAAGTTGCTAGGCAAAGAGCAGAACATGCTAAAGAAAAGTCAAAAGAAAGATTTGATCAACGTATATCGGAAAAACAACCCGAATTCTCCGTTGGTGATAAGGTTTACGTCCGAGAATCACAAATAAAATCCAAATCAGAAAACAAATTTAACGGTCCGTATATCATAACTGAAATCCTTTTAAATTCAGCCAATTTATTAAACCCCGAAACGAATAAAACAACCAAAGTTAATTTCGATAGAATGAAACCATATTTCGAATAGGTTTTATCTCCCTATCATTTCCTTGCAGATTACTGGGATTGACTTCGATCGCCAGCAGCCAATACCAAATAACGCCCATTAACAATACAGTTGGACTCTTTTTCAATGAAGAAATTAACATTAAAATTTCAAACGACAAATGGACACTTTTAGTATATCAAGATTTACTTCCCTTTAAACAAGCAATTGAGCATAATGATAACATCCTGAACGGTTTATTAGACAGCCTGTCAATCGAAAAATCTAATCGAATGATGGCAACTTTTGTTGAAATACAAACTCACCCTAGTCTTCTTAAGCAAATTTCGAAATACGTAAACGTTAAATATCAAGAATTAATCATCGGTACTAAAGATATTAATTTAAGAGAAAAACGAGGAATATTCGACGGTATCGGAACTGTTTGGAAAGGAATAACTGGAAACTTAGATGCATCAGATGGACAATATTTTAATGACTGTATTGAGAAAATCAATAGTAATGAGGCAAATATCGAACGGCTTATGCAACAACAAATTTCAGTTACAACTTCTGTTATAAAGAGTTTTAATTCTACCATACAAAAACTTAAAATCAATGAAGAAACCTTTAATCAGAATATTTGCGAAATAGAAACTTTAATTGTTTCACTTTCAGATGATCTAGCTTTTTATCGTGCACAATTTAAAATCCTAGACTTATGTGAATCGCTAATGGAAAGCTATACATTCATTAAGGACACTATAAATGACGCATTAAATCCAGTCATCTTTGCACGCTTAAAGATATTACATGGCTCTATAATAAAACCATCAGATTTAGAGGATTCACTTGGGGAAATCTCTCACTGTCTACAAAAATACAACTTACCTTTGCCAATTTCAACTTCAACTATTGCTCAATACTTAGATTTAATCGAATTAAATGCTTATCAATCTGATATAAAAATAGTATTTGTTTTAAGAATACCTCTTGTTGAACCCTCAGTATATACCCTGTATCGCCTTTATCCAATCCCGATCTTAGATAATCGAACAGGTATTTATCACACAATATCAACTACAAATAATTATATTGCGCGTGATTATGATTCATTGTCTTTCACTACATTTCAAAACTTGGACCATTGTAAAAATATCGACAGGGCAACGAAAATCTGTACTAATGTACTTCCGTACCCCATCGACAGTGATGCGATCTGTGAAGCACAACTCCTTAGGCAACATACAAAACTGCCTAAAACCTGTAGACCTTCCATTTTCTATGCAGAGGGCTACCATGTGCAGCTTATCCGTCAAAGCTCATGGCTAGTCACAACATCAAGTCCAGTTCCAATCACCATTAAGTGTCAAAACAAAGGTATAGTCTCAGAAATTCTCACGGACAATACCGTAGTCATCCTTGGAACTACCTGTGGTGCGTTTGTTGGAAGTACGAGGATCCAAGCTTCACTTGAACGAGAAACAAATGAGACTTCGTCGAAGCCAAACTCATCTCCAATATTGACTCCATACTCTTGCTGTGATCAATTGCCAGAGAAAACGAAAATGCCGAAACTGAAACCATTACGCATCAGTGAACTAAATGTTGATGACCTGAAGATTGCCGAACATAATCTCAATCAGTATTCCGAACAGCTTGACAAACTAATCAATCAACCCTTCATCGAAAAACACATGAATTGGTTCACCATTACAACAATTGTATCCATAGTTCTGCTCATAGTTCTTTACATTACTTGCAAGTGCCGAAGACGTCGAACTCCAACCATTGGTATAGTGACGAATAGTTCAAACAACGATGACTTCCCACCATTCCAACCTAAGCCCAGAATACGGACATTTAGAGAGCAGCTTTCGAGGATGGTCCCAAGAAGACGTCCTAGTATCCACCTAGGAGACCAAGAAGAAGCAATGGAACTCAACGCCAATAAGAGTTCTGCTTAAAAGTTGCTGTTTAGACACCACCAACTTTTCTTTTAAAAGGGGAGCTGTTAGATGAGAATATACCATGAAACCCGATACCAAGGCCAACCCACATGTTTACCGTCTCAACCAGATCCGTAGGCGTTTCCAGGAATAAGCAAACGTAGCACCTTTTATGCTTAGCTGTTGTTTGTTTAAAAAGACTGTGGAAAAAATCATATTGTTCTCATGATAGTCAGCATTTTCTGTTTATATAAAAAGCCATTACTTGTTAGCTCTAAGATCATTATTATTAAGTATTTAGTATAAGATAAACCTATGACGGTTTTTATTTTTGTAATTTTGAAATAAAAAGTTTTTTTTAAAAGTTATTTTTGAAATCTACAATCTAACATATATGATTCGTGTGACTTTAATATACTTTAATATATTTTTGCATATATGACTGATTCAATTTGTGTATACTTGATACGTTTACGCAATACCAACGACGTGCAGTTATTTTCGTTTTTGTGTGTTATTTGTCAATTACTTCATATATTGTACGGGCAATTCAAATTTTGGCTAACTATAGTGCCTAAATATTTAATCATGGACACAGGTCTCGAGATCTGGGTCAACTTAATTAATTAAATTAATATATAGTCCATTGGCATTTGCTATAGTGAAGGAATATAATAATCTACAAAATTTGAAGTTAATTTAGAGACATGGAAATAAAAGTGCCGATCATGGAAATATAGGTATTTAATTCCCTCTACCAAAGTGCACGTACTCTTCTACAGCAATGTTCTGCTTTACAACGATTTTTTCGTCGCGCATAGTATCAATCTATCCACTTATTCCCAAAATTATCATATTTGTGGTCAGGGCCGGATTAGAATTTTAATATTTACTTGTATTGCAAAATATTAAGTAGTTAGGATTAATAGCAAAAAATGAAAATATGTGTGTTTAATTATACCTGAATTTAGTCCGAATTAAAACTTGTGATGTTAGATATCTATAAGTATTATATCTACCTTTACCTCTGTAAGTAAAGTCCAGTTCAGAGATCAATTAGAATCTTTGATGTGCCGTGAATAGTCCGTGTGCCGGTGTTGCTTGTATTGTCACATGGCATGCATGTTTAAATTGCAAAATTTTACGTGGAAAGAGTCATAAAGTAATATTCTAAGCGATATTTAGTCATTCCATTCAATAAAGAAATGCTTTAAACATATTTTTTTAATGTATACATTTGGTTCGTAAAATTTGACTTCAGACGCCCACGTACTATTTTGTTAGACGTCTGACCTCAGTCCCAGCCCCTCAAGCGTGAAAAGTTGCACAGGTCCGGCCTTAAAATTTATTTGTAATTAAAATTTTATTATTCGGGATTTTTGGGTTTAGTTTTATAAAGCTAGAAATTGAGGATAGTTGATAACAAGATTATATTTAATTTAAAGATAAGATTTAAGTACGTAAAATCAGTTTAACCAAAAATTTTAATTTAATAAGTTTAGTTTTTAGCGCCATCAGTGGGGTGTTTATAATAAGTGATGAGAGAATAGGTGGTACAAATTACTTAGGCCCATTTATTCTGTGGATTAAGGCATTAAAGATTTACGTTTTGACACAAAAGGGTAAAATGTTTTGGTTTGTCTTCAAATTTTATATATTTCGTTTTTTGGGATTTATTTTTATTTGGTGGTTATTATTAACGGGGATTTTGGCTGCATTATTCAATGTCCTTTATTATTGTTTTTATTTTTAATTTTATACATATTATGATAACAACTTAATCATAAAAACCCCATCTCTATATTTAGTACCAACATCTTTTGAGAAAAAGTTAATTATATAGTCAGAAAAGTGGAAGTATATTTTTTAAAATAAACGTTTACATTAAACATCACCTAGCTGCCTATATCTTATGCGTGTAAAAGGCACAAGTTTTACTTATAAAAAAAACACACTTTGCATCCTGAATGTAATATTTATTAATTTGTTTGCCTCATATTTAGTTGTTGTGCATAATTCTAACTTCATCTGGCACTGAATCATATGGATACCAAAACAGATTTAAAAAGTGTTCATGAGTAGCAGAAATAATTTTTAAATTTTATTAATAATAATAAATATTTACAATATTTTTTTTTAAACCATTACAACTCAGATGTAAAATAGACTTTTTTCTTCCAGTGAATTATGAAAGAAGTAGTCTTGCCTTTCTGGGACAGAACAAGTGTGGCAGTAACTTTAAGAACAAATAATTAAACTGGTTTTATACTGTGTCTGTAAGACAAATCATGGATAAAAAATTGTAAAAAACAAAATTTTAAACTTTATTAATAATAATAAATATTTACAATATTTTTTTTTAAACCATTACAACTCAGATGTAAAATAGCCTTTTTTCTTCCAGTGAATTATGAAAGAAGTAGTCTTGCCTTTCTGGGACAGAACAAGTGTGGCAGTAACTGTAAGAAAAAATAAGTAAACTGGTTTTATACTATCTCTGTAAGGCAAATCATGAATAAAAATTTTAAAAAACAAAATTTTAAACATGTTTTCTTAATAAAAACAGTGTTTTTCTTACCATAGCAAAAAATTTTTTTTTTCTCAGAGAATGGAGGAAGAGGCAGACTTTATTGTGTCGCAGAAAGACAACAGGGGCAGTAAGCTGTAAAAATCAAAATTTTAAACTTGTTTAGTTAATAAAAATATGGTTTTCTTACTGTGGCAAAAAAGTGACTTTTTCTCAGAGAATGGAGGAAGAAGCAGTCTTTGTTGTGCTGCTGAAGCAAAATACGTCAGTAAGCTGAAAAAAACAAAACTTTAAACTTGTTTAAATTAATAAAAATATAGTTTTCTTAGTATGGCAAAAAGGGACTTTTTTCCCAGAGAATGGAAATCATACATCAATCATAAATGTATCATACCATGTTTCGTCAAAATAATATATGGATCTTTCTTCCTCCCAAAATTTTTTAATTTTATCCCAATATTCTATACATCACCTGACAATTTCATTACAGCAGCTCTTTTGTTAACCATCTTAAACTTAAATTCAAGTTTTATCAGGTATCTCCGCAAGGTGATAATGAGAAATGTTTGTCCCTTGCCAACAAGATGTCCTTAACCATCTCTATCGTCAGAACCTCATTGTTTTTGTATTTAGAATACTTTACTTTACTTTACTATGTGAGTTTAATTAATGTCCAGATCACTCTTATTGTTTTCATCACAAATGTTATTATCTTTCTTGTGCACCCACGGTCTCCATAAGCCCGCACAAACACTTTCCTCTTCATTTGCCAAATTTTCCTGCCTATTTTCCCAGGGTCGAAACATTTTAAGGTCTACAAATCCACAAACACAACACAATCACTTGCACAGCATGAAGTAGGAATCGCCAGAACGCAAGTGTTTTATCTTTGTTTAATAGACTGGCTAAAAAGAGGTGAGAAATCTGTGAGTGCTGGAAGTGTTTAAAATATTTTGTAAGATGCTTGGATTTTAGTCCGGGGTCAATTTTTTCATATTATTTTCTTTTATTAAGCAAGTGGTTTAAGCAAGTTATTTTTTTGTGGCATTATACCGCAAAAAATGTAGTGACCACCGGCAGGTTCAGTGGGCCATCTTGTAGTAAGTAACAGCTTAATTTTCAAGCCGACTATGTTCCCTTTATCACTTCTTAAAACACGTTGGACCATGTACAATAAAGCTTAATGATTTAGTTGATTTATAGTAGTAGGAGTCAACGATATATTTTTGAGTGAAATATACTTGCATACTCTCACCGAGTATCTGGGCGAGACATTTAGCAAGCCGAACTAGCGAGAACGAGTGTCTCCACTCTCGATACTTCAGTACGATTTTAAGATGAATTAAGTAGAACTTGTAGAGATTACTACGAAAATGCTGAGTTGGTGCAGTCATTTGACAGCAATGACCTTTATTATAAACATTTAGATTTTTTGAGATATTGAGGTATTTTATTCTTAGCATTGATGAAAAAAAATTATTGAAAGTGTCTGTTAAAAAATAGCTATTTTATTCCATAAATTTTTCTCGTATTATTTTTTTTAACACGCTTATAGTAGGTCGGGCTGTATCTATGTATGTATGTAACTGAATCTTTGAGTTTAATTTAGAGATTGAGCTTAAAGAGAACTGGTTTCTAAAAGTCTGATCAACTTGAAACATTGCACAAGTATCAAGGGTCTATCTATAGTTGCAGGCACGGCGCAGCTATTTACATCTGTGGGCGAAGCGACCTGAGCAAGCGACCGTAGAAGAATGATAAATCAATTCTTTCGACCTGTGCAGTTGTGCTTTGCGGAGCGAGTGTACCGCTTATCGAATGCCTGCGTAGTTATTAGTACAGTTTATTGTTGAGAGGGTGCGTCTGTTTTCGGTGTTTATTAAGTTTTTTGTGGAAATATATGGATAGAATGTCAGGGCGAAAGAATAATGAAGTAATAGAAGTTTATTAAAATATATAAATCTGAACTTTGTTTATGGCGAGTAAAAAGTAGGGAATATTATGATCGCGATAAGAGAAATGCAGCATACAAAAAATTGGTGACAAAGTTAAAGGAGTTGGAGCCCGATACAACAAACTCGGTAGTGAAAAATATTTAACAATTTGAGAAGTAACGTACATAAAGAGAAGAAGAAACATGATATGTCAAAGTAGTCTGGAGCATCAACAAACAATGACAAAGTAAGTAATCAATTAAATAATAATACTAGAAGTTATTGAATAGCTTTCGAATGGTACATATTTTTTCACTATCCAGGCCGGTGCACATAAGTTCCCCATCATAATTCTCCTGATATGTACTATTTGGATGCACATAAGTGGTTGGTTGTTGTTGAATCAAGAAATTATGTAAGACACACGTTGCCATCACTACTTTTGATATGTATGTTATTAGTGCTGCATGTACAAAACAAAATCTGTTGTCGATTTTGAGCATTTAGGTCCAATAATATAGATATTTGTTCCAGGAGATGATCGAGAAACCAGCCTCAACACCTTGTGTGAATGAAAGAACATTAACCACCAAGAAAAACGAGATTAGTCCAAGACAAGCAAGGTCAAATGAAAATGGACGCTGTAATGGCTTCCACGAACGCGGGCAACTTGCTGCGTCAAGGCCTGATCTGTCAAAGAAAAGAAGAAATGAGGAACTGTCGAATGATGTTTAAATGTCGGTACGTGATCATTTCAAGAAGCCCCATCTACAAAAAGCCTCGCCTACAAGAAGTGTTTAATGGTTGGTACACAGTCAACAGTGGCAAGTTCTACGAACCAGACAAGTTTTGAAGATGCCTATTTTGGGCACTTTGATGCTAGTATGTAATTTTTTCGTTGAAGGCATTAAATAAAAAACTTTATGTTAAGGAAAAAGTAATTTAATTTATATTTATTTGTTATTGTACATACCTGAAGATAGTCCTTTTGTTTCAGGCTTTATAAATAGCTTCACATGTCTCTAGAATTATCTCATCAAGAGTTTGGGGCAAAATAATAGTGGAATCCTTTGGACATTCGTATGACCGGCCAGTTGCAAGAAATCTTAGGATAGCTATTAATCTTTGATGGGCGGAAATTGCAACTCTCACCACTGTATTGTTCTTTTGTAACAAAGTAGTTACCATTGACAGTAATTTTTGGTCGACCTCACTCATTCGCAAATAATTACGGTAATCCATTAATTCGTTAATTCTTGTATTAATTTTGTGTGTGTGTAGTTATTCCTGTTCAAAAGCCACTCTTTACGCTAGCTTTTGCGTTTTTTTCTTTGTTTTTAAAAGCATTTAGTCGCCACTACTACACCTACCAAAGCGATCGCATCGTTTTTTTGATTCGTCGTCATCTCGAACTGAACTAAATCCCTCTGATTTTACCGTACCGTGTATGTTTAAAATTCAAATTCAAAAAGCGCTTTATTGTTATAAACCTATAAGTTGTTGACAAAGCTGTAAAAAAGAGAAAACAGTGGAGATATTTATAAAACAAAATGAGGAAACATTACAGGTAAAGGTTGTAAAACTTATAAAATATATGTATGAAAACACAGTCAGTGAATACCAATAATAAAAATAACATATAAAAAAACAATATGACTAAAAGTGTCTGGCGTAAAATTCATCCAATGAGTAAAAAGCTTCACTTTGTAATAATGTCTTTAATTTTTTCCTAAATTTAAGGTCACATTCAGTATTCCTCAAATTAAGACCTTACCGTCTCAGATGGAGAATTAGGCTCATGTTTGTATTTCTTATAAACAATACAAGCTGTTGCCATTATAAATAAGGAGGGCAAGGTTAGGATGGAATGCCTCAGGAAAAGATCTTGGCAAGAAGTGCGAAAAGGGACACGGCACATATAGCGAATTGCTTTCTTCTGCATAACAAATAACAAATACAGATACTGGGAACAAACTCCCCAGAACACAATTCCATACCTAAGATGGGATTTAATGAGAGCATGGTAATCATTTTTAGCTACAGCAAGGTTAAGGGAATTAGCAATTACTCTAATAGCATAAAAGTTAGATGACATTTTTTTTGCAAGTAAGAGATGTGGTTTTTAAATTTTAAAAGCTTATCGATCGTCACGCTCAAAAATTTGCTTGCGGCAAATGGACTGATTGAATTATTATGCAAAGTAACTGCGTGTAGATTTATCTGCCTTTAGGTGTGTGTGCTAAAGGATAGAATTTTAGTTTAGGAGATGTTAAGAGGTAATTTCTTAGCATTACACCAGAGCTTAACAAGAGTTAGATCCCTGTCAATGGCAGCTCTCATTCTTTCAGGATCGGTATCATGCCAAAGTATAGTGGTATCGTCGGCAAAACGTGTAAACTTTCCAGAAACAGGGACCAATTGACGTATAACAAGAACAAAATGGAGCCGAGGACAGAGCCCTGGGGAACACCAGTATCAATGAGTAGCCTACCAGACTTAGTGTCACCAAAGAGCACTCTCTAAGTTCTACCCGAAAGATTGGACCGAAACCAGTTAAGAGCAACTCCTGAAACCATAGATCTCGAGTTCGGATAAGTCACGGAAAACCACTGCAAAAGCACCAGAATTCAACCCCAAGTAGAGGCTATCCAAAAGGTTGAAAATAACATCGCCCGTTCCGACTCTCTCCCGAAAACCAAACTGATAGACGCTAAGAAGTCCATGCCTTTTAAAAAAGTCCATCACACGAGTTTTAACCAGTCTCTCAATTAGTCTGCCAAGAGTGGGAAGCAGAGCTATTGGCTTAAAATGTGATAGACTGTTGTGGTCATCTCCCTTCTACTATGGAATCACCAAAGCATCTTTAAGAGAATAAGGAAAAAATAAAGATGAAAAAGAAATATTGATTACTTCAGAAAGTGCAGAAATTGAGATTTGTGGCAATGCAGCAAGTACTCTCACCGAAACTCCATCCTATCCACCAGAATTCTTGCTCTTTATCTCATTTGTTGGATGAGATAAAGAGTGTTGGATGATTGTTCAATTCTTTTAGAGTAATAGAAGTTTTTTGCCAAATTAATAGAGTTTCGGTAAATCCTGTGGTGCTTATTAACATAAGACCAAAAATGTGCATTATCAATTGCAAATTTTCTAATGTAAGGCAATGATCTGAGATTTTTAGCCGAAGTTAGCAGTCCTTTAGTGTACCAGGGTTTTCTTGTTTTTTTTAATTTCTTTTTTTTTTCTTAAGTCTGCTGCATTTTAAAGTTCTTTAAATTTATGAAAGTTTTTTCTAGTGCACAATCTTCCTACCCTATCTGTAACCACAGAATTATTGGTGTCTTGCGAAAAGGAGCACAACACAGCATAGTGGTCGGACAGCTCAGGATTTACCATATTACAAATAACCTTTGTATTACCATAAGTTGAGCAAACATAGTCTAAAAGTGTTTCTGACTAAGCTGTCGCACGGGTAGGCCGATTCACGTGCATAGTGAGATTAGAAGATTTAAAAGTTTCACTCAACGCTAAGTTAGTCTCAGAAGAACCAGAGTCCAGAAAATCCACATTTAGGTCACCCGTGAGAACTATTGAGGCGTTGATTGATATTTCACTCAAAATACATATACCCTAAAATTTGAAGAAGGAGACCGGTAGAAGCTTAGGATATACAAGTTAATTTTCTTGCAGTATACAATGGAAAATTCACAAACCTTTTCATGCAAAAAATAATTAAACTTATTAACATTAACAAAACGAAAGTCATTATACAATTCATTTCTGCACATTATCAGTGTTCCACCATGATTATACAGGCGAGAAAAGATGGACACCAAAATGTAGCCCTCCATGGAAAAGGTTCATTTGACTTGAGCCAGTGGTTAAAATAACAATATCAGGATTATTCTTTTCAACCAAAAACAAACTCAACTCATCCACCTTATGTCTGACCGATTGTATATTTAGAAGGGCTAAAGTAAACCATCTTTCAATTGACCCTGGCATAAAAAAATCCTCTCAGTCACTCCATCTTTATTCGAGTCCGAACTAAAGTAAGGTAAAGTTTGTAAAACAATTTTTGAGGCTTGGAAGAGTGTAGATAAATACAATGCTAAGAGGTTACATATTGATCTAGATGATAGTCGATGTGATAATCCCACATAATTGTTAGTGATTACAGATAGTTGTGTAGCCTGGTTGTTAGCACTCACAAGCTCTTCCATCAGGGATATTCTTGAAACACAGTTTGATACAGGTATAGGATTTGTTGTCAGATTAGTTGGATTTAATTGTTGAGTCCTAAATTTGAAAATCTCTTCTTTAAGAACATCCTTGTTGTCGGATTCCAATATATAAATTGTAGAAATCATAGACCTAGTTGTATCAGTTAAATCACATATCTTTTGCTGCAGATTGTTGATATCCTTTGATTAGTTGAAAAGTTTTTCTTCCAGTGTTGCTCTTTAGCCCTCCAAATCAATTAACTTCTGTTTAACTTCAGTTACTGCTTCTGTTCTTTCTTCTAAAGAAGTAATCAACTTTTTTTCTGCTTCTATTGACCCCCTCAAACTCTGCAGTTACATATCTCTGTTTTTTGCATAAAGACTTCAGTCTAGATACTTTTAATTTAAGCTGTTCATCAGAATTATGCAGTTCAATAATTTTCTCCTCTTTTTCAACCGGAATTTGTTCATACTGATCAACTTTTAATTTGAGTTCAGATCTAGAATCAAAAGTTTTCCGCTTTAATAATTCCAGTTTCCTAAAGACCACATCTAATTTATTATCAGTGTCAATGTCAGAGATAAGGCATTTTTTGAGCACATTATTTTCTGTTCTCCTAGCTTTAAATGCGATTTAAAGTCCCTTTTCAAGCAACACTGATGCAAGAGACTATTACATCCAACACAAATAAAATAATTCTAGTGCTTTTTTGCACAGCATTAAAAGGTGAATTTATCCATAATATTATTGGCTTTGTATCCTGTCAACTATATACAGCTCATAAAAAATTTTGGAGAATGACCCAAAACACAAATCAAACAAAGCGAAATAAATGAGAAAAGTCTCGTAACCAAGAATGACCCACGTAAATCCAAAATATCAGTAATGAAACAACAAATAATAACAAATATGCGTTCTGCTTATCCAGCGATAAGAATTCACTTCATTGATTTGGATAACAATGGCCCCTTTTGGTATACGAGTTTAATATAACATTTTCGAGTTTTCACTTTATACTGAATTTAGAAATTTTTTTCTTACGACAATTAAAAACTATATACTTTATAAATTGATACCGGACACATAAATATTAAAAATTTATTTCCGAGTTAAAAAAACAATGGACACAACGGAGATCATACAAAACACGTTTTAGTTCTAACTACTTACGAACAGACATGTAAATGTAACAAAAAATGGAAACGATGTTTTTCCGTAAAAAATATAATTTTATTAAAAAAAAACAAAGTTGAAAAACAAAACGAATGACTTTACTCTGCGGCGGTACAATCAATTCTAAAAACTATATTAGCTTTAATTTACAAATATACCAAAACTGCTGCATATAACAATTTTAAGAGCGCGAGATAAATATTTTTAGAACTGTGATCCGGCTTCGCTGGTGGTCGCACGTAACATATGTATATCGAAGTACTGTTTTATAATACACACTTAATATTTTTTGTCGAACTTCCGCCCCTTAATTTCCGATCAAGACTCTGAAGGCATTTGATTTATAATAATTAAAACCAGTGAGCGTCATTTAAATAATTTTATCATTTTTAATACGTTAAATAAATTCAAAATAGTCCAAAATAATCAAATTAAATCATAAAAATAGAATAAACACCTTGTAAAACAACTGGGCGCTTGGGCGACTCCAAAGTAGAGATGGTGACGTGTAGACCTGAAATAATAAAAGTAACCTGAGCACACTTATTCCCGTAAAATTAATTAATAATAAAATAAAATTAATTAAAATATTAAGCAAAACTCATTAATATGAATAATATGAATTAATATGTCTTAAACTTGCTCAGTGATTTTACTTTTACGATAACCATTTAATTCATGTTCACCAACATTTAACCACTTAACTTAAATATCCCAAAATTCATTATTCACCAATTTATTATTTTTATCCGATTGTTAAATGTCCCAGTAACGACAACGTACTGATATTGAATGATATATAATCGTTCAATATGCCAAAACGTGAGCACTACATTACTCACAAACCGTAGCCAAAATGCTACCAAAAACATTATCATAAAACATGAGATTGAGACAGCAATCTCCGATCTAGACCACTTGACGATAACACACTTTGTACTGAGGGATGCAATGGACACCAAAACGCGAGGGTCCTCTCCAAATACAAAGCCTTGTTAAATACAACGAGCTGTGCAATGGTCCCAGGCCAGCTCAGTATCTTAACAAGAAACAGTAAACAATCGTCACAGCAACACAAGCAAGACAAACAACAATCGCTCATTAAAATATTTCATTAATCACATTTTTAATTAAAAAGGTAAAATATCGGCGTAATCAATAAGATATAAATAAGCATACTCTGTAATACTCACCCTTTCTTGTAGTAAAACACTACATTAAACCAACACAGCTTATTTCACGTCGCAACACCCTTTATTGTTTTTATTAAATAACTTCACTCTTTAGTGACCAAAACTCAAATAAATTTTATAAACCAAATATTTATCTCAGACTCTTTTGTCGAAACCCATAAAAATAATTCCCGAGGGGAAACGCTGTGTAGTAGTGTAAACCGTATTTGGTTACTTACGGTACCGCTGAGCTAGCTTTAGTTTTGTAAATATCCTGGACCTCTTTTCGGTCAGACTGATAAATTTCATCTTAATGACTAAAAAAAATATTTCAATTCTTTAGAAAATAAACAGGGTCTTACAGATTATATTTTTTCAGCGCACTATTTTTTTATTCCCTCATTTCTATTCAAATTTAGTAATAATACCTATTTTAATTTTTAGTGGGAGCATTGATTATCAAACACATTTACAAAAACTAAATAATCTATATTTCTGAGATACTTTTTTGATAAGTTTCGCGAAACTGTCAAATAAGCTGGGTGGGCTAGAAGTTTTCGTGAGCCTGATTTACTAACAGAAGCTATTCAAAATTGTATAAGCAGTTCTGGACTCTTATCAGTAGTCAGATTTATGATATGAGATATGAGAAAAATAATTTTGTAAGTCATACTTATTCAAAATCGTAATACTACCTTCTCGTTTGCTATTACATCGCTTATTCATTCAATAAAAGCAACTCTTTAAAAACATTTAATATTAAATAAGTTATATCGACCATACTGTTTACATGAATATTTATTCTTATAATAAATTTTTCGATATCTATAAGCAATATTTTTAGAGCAGTGACATTGATTTAGCAAGTGTAAGAAATAAGATTTGGATTTATTCGATGTTTTACACTTTGCCTTGCAATAATAATATAAGTTTTCATACAAATCTATATTATATTATCATTTCCTTATATCAGTTAAGTAAATTCAATTATGTCGCCTAGATTTCTTATAAAATAAATATTTTCTTTTAACTCAAAAAAGTTTTTCCGAAACATCCGAATAGGTATCAAATACGCATTAAAGGAATAAAGGAAAGAGATCCTGCTCGAAACTTCTTGGGAACTTTTGATCTTTGATATCAAGTTTCCTCTTGTATAAGCACGGAAAATTTGATACCGCTAACTTTTCCAATAAATAGCTCATTTGATCTAGTTTTATCTTTCAGTTTTCGTATTTTATTATCGCTGTATATTTTGTTTGGAAGAAATTTGCTTTGTCGCAATGGCTGGTCATCAAACAGCGCTATTAAATTTTTTTTTCTGTGTCCTTATAGAAACACTTATTGAAATAGCTTTATACTTTTCTTTTATATTGAGTTCCACTTAACGTTCATATATTTCTGCCGATATTGGTATTAATATTTTACCAATACTATATTAATATTAATTATAATTCGCTCGGCCCACCTTTTGACAGTTATAATAATGTCATATATATAACATTAACACATTATATATAAGTGTCATTGTTTGTGAAATAGTAATATTAATTACAAGGATGCAACGTGCAGAGCCTATCAGAGGTACACTTCTGACAAACAGCGTCAAGGTGGCTGTTTTCCGAACCATTTATCGTTAAATTTTACGGACAAGTAATTTTTTTTCTCCTGGATTTTACCTAAAATTCTTCCAAAGTAACTCTGCCCATATAAAATACACTCACCGTTGAGATTAAATCTGTCTCTTGGCCATTTGATCTTTTAAATAAATTGTGTCGTAGTGACATTATTTCTACAATTTCCGTATATTGTTGCATTGAATATATTTTCTGATCATTAAATTTACAGTTTTTTCTAGCAAAAATAATAAACAAATTTAAAGTTTTTTTCTTATTTTAAACGTTGGTATAATATAGTTTTAAACGTTTTAAATCAGTGGTGAGTTTGATGAGTGAGTTTCTGGTGGTGATTTTTTGCAGATATTTGTATTTAACAACATGTAGTTTATTCTTACTTACGTATGGTATGACTTGCCCATATATTTCTGCCAACTCTAAAAATGCAGATGTACACGTTAAAATGATGCGGTTTTCGCGACAGTGTGCTATTTTTTTTGTAAAGCTAAAGATGCCATTAAAAATTTTTATAGCCCATTTAGTTTAAAAGATAGGGAGAATTTTTGAAAATGTTGCATTTTGAGACATTCTGTTATTTTTCAATGCATAAAAAAGATAAAGTATTTTTGTTACATATTTACTATTTTTGACTTATAAACCAATCTTATGTTTTTTTAGGAAGTGGCTGTGTTGTTCGAAGGATAATACAAATTAATCAAACCAAATGTTTTTAAAGCAATTTATTTTTAAAAGCTTAGCAGAGCGCTTTCGGCATATGAGCCATCAGTGCTAACTGAAACACCCAAATATAACACCCATCTCATTTTCAGTTAGCACTGATGATGGCTCAGACGCAAAAAGCGCTCTGCTAAGCTTTTAAAAATAAATTGCTTTGGATACATCTGGTTTCATTAATTTGTATTATGTTTTTTTTGCAGTTGCAATACTCTGTATATTTATAAACAATAATTACCATTAAATTTGTCTTTTTTTCACCGTTTTAAAAATACATTTTAAAATGAACTTTTTCTTATAAACACGCAAATAAATGACAATTTTCTAAAATTAAATCTATAGTTTTGTAGTAGGTTATCAATAAAAATAATAAATAATTGAGAGTTACATATTATTAACAAATAATTGAATACCTTTCAGATAGTTTTCTTTTTATAACAGTAAGTTTCTAACAACAATTATGATGCTTTAAGCATCACATATTATCGTTAAATCTCTTCTTGCATAAGGAACTATTGTTTGGCCCTACATAGAGGAAGCAAAAATCACAACGCCTCGCATAACTAAGCGTCGCAGGATCTATTCCGTTTTTTGACTAAATTGTGCAAATATACCACAAATGAAAATATCCTTGTATATCATCAGAAATACCGTAGTCTGTACAGAAAGACAATTAAAGCAGCAAAATCTAATTATTATAGGGATCGCTTAAATATGTCATCAAATAGGCAAAGAGAGTGTTGGTCGATTATTAATGATTTTAGACATTGCCATAGAAAAGTATCTGAACCGGAGTTCACATTTTAAACGACTATTATTGTGATATACCTAATATCTTGCTCAAGGGCATTCGTAGTAACATTGATCCCTTATACTATCTTCAACAAGTGTCGGTTGAGCATTGATTTTTCTTTCATCCTGTTGATCTTACCGAAGTAAAAAATGAAATCAAACACCTAAAAAACCATAAATCATCTGGAGCTGATGGGATATCTTCGAGATTGTTACTCTTTTTGCCTGATTCAGCCTTAAATGCTTTAGTTTCTGCCATAAACAATTCTTTACATATTGGCATTTTTCCTTCATCTTTAAAAGAGCCAGTGGTTATCCCTCTTCATAAGGGTGGAGATTTGGATCAGCCTTGTAATTTCCGTCCCATTTCTATTTTGTCTAGCCTCTCTAAGATAGTTGAAAAACTCTGCAAAAAGCAGAATTTTGTCCTTTTTACATCATAATGGCATTTTGTCTGCAAATCAGTTTGGATTTCAAGCCGGTAAAGGGACTCATGATGCTGTTTTTAGCTTTTTGGAGAGCGTCTATGTGTCCTTGAATTCTGGAGAATCATCGGCGGCAGTGTTTTGTGATCTATCCAAAGCATTTGACTGTGTGGATCATGGAATACCTTCAGATTTTATCAGGGTGGTGTGCTTCCAACAGGCTCGTGTTTAATGTAAAAAAGACGTCTATTATGGGGTTTAAGTGCGATGTTCAGGGTCTGATGTTTGACCAAAATTCCCTCTTGCAGAATAAAGAGTGCTGCTAGTTCCTAGGAATTACCATTGATGGTCGCCTTCGGTTTGAAGATCATATTTTACATTTAGGTGGGAAATTATCTTCTGGATATTTTGCAGTAAGAATGGCAAAACAAGAGCTGGGAGGGGTGGTTGCACGTTTAGTGTACTTTTCACTTATTGAATCTCATATTCGGTATGGCTGCCTTTTTGGGGTTTCACCAATAAAGGGCTACTTAACATTGTCTTTGTTATTCAAAAAAAGCAGTTAGATACTTGTGTTCTGATAAGTTAAGAGATTCTTGCAAACCCCTCTTCATTTCTGAAAAAATCCTAACTCTTTTTTCACTCTTTATCTTAGAAACAGCTGCTCTTATTCACAAAATTCCCAAACTACCCTCTGACACTGGCCATTTGACTCGTCGTGTAAATAATGTTCCTCTACCTATTCCTACGTCTTCCCTTACCAAAAATTCATTAATTTACATAAGTAAAAAAATTTACAATCATGTTCCTCTATGTGTTAGACATATATCGGATGTTAAGAAATTTAAAAGAGAATTAAAGACGCTTTTATTGGCTAAGGCATATTATAACCTCGATGACTTTTTTAATGATAGGTTTTAACCTTGGACATGTTGGAAAGTTTTTTTTTCTCTACTTTTGTCAACAAGTTTACCTTTATTTAGTAATTGATTGTTTTATTTAGTTATCTTTAATTCAAGTATGTTCAAAAAGTTTTGTCTTCTTGTTCTCTCTCTTCTTAGTCTTTTGTTTTATTTTGTTCATTGTTTTGTCAATTTTTGAAATTGTATTTTTGTTTTGTTTTTTTAGCTTGTAGGATGCTTGTACACAAGATTATTCTTACGTAATATAGCACATTTTCTTTCTTTCTTTCTTTCTTTCTTTCTTTCTTTCTTTCTTTCTTTCTTTCTTTCTTTCTTTCTTTCTTTCTTTCTTTCTTTCTTTCTTTCTTTCTTTCTTTCTTTCTTTCTTTCTTTCTTTTTTTCTTTCTTTCTTTCTTTCTATTCGAACGGCTTTAACTAGAGCTCTGGAGACTGTTGGAACTTATTTAGACACCTATTTTGACCTATTTGAACAAGTAATAAAATTTGAGATTAAAAAGGTCCTTGGTGATTAACGAGCTAGTGAGGCTGGTCATGGCAAAATCTCGTCGCAGACCATACAGGAATACCTTTTTTTTCTGATGATGTGGCTCACACAACAATCTATTTTAGGGTCTTTGTGACTGGTATGGTAGAAAGAGAAAAATATAACGACTATAATAGTTCTGCAAGAGTAAACAAGAGGACATCTCATCAAAGAAGGTACAGTGCAGACATCCGTAGAGGGTCCCGAAATATCTGCCGGAGCAACATTTTTAAAAGTTTTTGATAAGTCTTTTTTTAAGGTTATGCATAAAAAATATTTAAATATTGTCCTTAAATATTTATTACATACTTAAAAACGTCCTGTACTATATTAAGTGAAACTACAGAGATACCAATAGAAATTTGTCTCAAATTTATCTCGTTATATTTGTGATGAAACTCTTTAGAAGATAAAAGTTTTTTGGGATCTTTTGAATTTTTAAAAGGTTTTTTTATTAATTTGTAACTACATTTTAAAAATAAAGGTAAACATTTTTGGGAGTATATATTTTTTATTCATATTTTCTAATATTTTTTATTTATATAATGACTTTTATTTTCATTTGAGCTTGTTAAATTACAAGATCCGAATTTAAAATAAATTGTATATACAGATCGTGTTATCGTGAGCTACGTATTACCCAAAATAATGGCAACACCGCTTGGTTGCGGCTTGCAGGCGGCGGAATTTTTCGTTTTTATTTTTTGAACCGGGAGTCAGCATATCTCACTTTGGTGTGTTACTGCACGTTGCATTAACAATTTTTGAGCGTTAGTTTCGTGTTTTTTTCACTATGGCTGATTATACCCCTTGCGAAAGAGTTCAACTAATTAAATGGTTTTATGGAGGCAATTCGGCAGTACAATGTAGAGATTTGTTTTCAGTGACATTTGAGAATAGACCGATTCCTTGTGCAAAAACGGTTTTAAATGTGGTTACAAATTTTGAGACATCTTTTTGTCTTCAAGATTGTAAAAAATGCCACACAAAACGTTGACCTGTTGAAGTGGTCCAGGATATAGAACGGCGGGAAGAAATGGTTTGCAGTACCCTAGAACTTGATTCGACACGGTCCACTAGAAGTGTTGAAGAGGAACTGGGAATGAGCAATAAAACTGTTGCTCGTATCTGAAAAAATATGGGTATAAATGTTTCAAGTATTCAAAAACTCAGGCAATATTTCCTGAAGACCAGTGGCGAAGAATGGAATTTTGTGAAACCATGATGGAAAAGGCAAATGAAAACTAATATTTTTTAAAAAATATTTTGTTTTCTGATGAATCTTCTTTTCCATTACATGTCAAACACAATCCTTCCATTGTTCGTTATTGGTCTCAGGAAAACGAGCACAGAAGTTTTCAGTTTCGTACCCAGTATTCTCAGAAATTTAATGTTTAGGTAGGTATTTTGGGCGACAATGTTATAGGGCGATTAAGTACCTTGAGTTGCTGCAAAACCAAGTTCTTCCTACCATTCAAATCCTACCTGATGTAGACCTGGGATCGGTTTATTTTCAGCAAGATGGCTGTCCTGCTCATAACGCGGCTAGGGTAAAATAATTTTTAACAAATACTTTTCCTAACCGCCTTATTAGTGGGACTGGCGATATTAAATGGCCTCCTAGATCTCCAGATTTGTTTCCAAATTACTTTTATCTGTGGGGTTACCTTAAGCAGACCATATACAAGCATAAATTTAGTAGGCCAACAAATTTAGAGGAGTTGCGAAATAAAATTGTCGAAGGTGCCAATTCCATTTTACCTGAAACTCTTTTGGAGGTGCAAAATAGCTTTTACGATAGGTTAAGTTTTTGTTTAGAGAAAGGAGGCGGTTTATTTGAGTCTTTTATTTAAAAAATGATATGTTGTTAAGTTTGTTTATTAGAGTTTTATTTCTGGTTTTTTATTATATTTTTATCAGCGTTGATATTTTATTTGTTTATTAGAATAACGCTTTAATTTTCATTATGCAAAACACAGCATATTAAACATTTTAAGATTACAATTCTATGCGGGTTTTACAGATTGTCATCTCTGTAAAACCCGCATTAAAATCAATATTTTAAAATGCCTGAATTTTCGCGTAATATTTTGGGACATTTTGTCGCCAAACGACGCAGCTCCCACGAAAGTCAAATGTTTACTAATCCCGTCACAGAACACAAATATAGAATCCCGTCCTCGGACCGGCCGGGGCGGTGCTCTGTCGCAGGCACTCGTACACGCGCGACGTTGCAAAATTTCGCCTCTATGCGGTTTCCTATAAGTAACGAACGAAAACACGATCTGTATAAGCAAAACATTGATTTTTTCTTCATTTCTGATTCAACTTAAGTATTGATTCAATATTTATTATTTAAGGCGTATTAAATTTGTTCTTGTTCTTGTTAAGATCTTGTTTTTTCCCTTTTCCTTCCCTTAGCTTTCTTTTGTACCTTATGGCCTTTTATTAGACCTTTTTGTTTTCAATATTACACTTTCAGGAGCTTCGTTAAGTCTTTTTGTACTTCGTTCATTATTTGCTTCACACTTATGTACTGTGTATTGTACTTTTTACTAATATTTTATGTACCATATAGATATTCAATTTTTAAATCGAAGCATATTAAATTAAAGAGAAATAATAAATAAAAAAGAAAATTGTAATGATGATGCGAAGATTTATTCTATTTCATTTAATTCTATAAGCATCGTAAATTTAAAAAGTAGTAGGTCTAATGCAGAAAAATTGTGTGATTATAATTTTTTCAGAATTGTTTTATTCCTCCTGATGGTACATAAGAGTAGCATACGAATATGCAGCTTTTAGCGTCTAAAAAATAACCATTTATTTATAGGTATCTATAATAAATCTCTATATTTGCATATATAGAGCATCCGGACAGTCAACGATAATACTGAAGGGACTGATGGAGCAACTCATAAGAACCCAGAAAAAAAATTACCAGTAAAAGTAAAAAATCTATGGTTTTTGAGATATTGGCACTTTAGTAAAAGTCACCAAAATTCTTACTCTTGGATCAGATTTTCGATCAGATTTTTGTCACGCCCTAAAAATATAAATTTTTTAGAATTTTTTTTTAGCTTTGCACACTGAATAGCCATTTTACTGATCAAAGACAAACATTAAACTAAACAGCCAACACATTTAATAGGACATCTATTCTATGAAGAGAGTGAAAGAAAAATCTAATCTACCTTATGAAAATAACAAAACAAATTTATAATTATCTTATGTTTAAAAAATATTTTTATTTATCTATAATGTCTATCTAATATCTTTTAATAAATGACCTTTTGATCCACCTTGCATTCCTGGCAGCGTTAAGATCTTGGGCTGCGTCATTAAATTGCTGCCATAATTCAGCAATAGTATTTATGCAACTTTAATGCTTTTCTTTTATGCAACCCCAGTAATAAAAAATCGAGGGGGTTTAGGTCTGGAGGCCATAAAAATGGACCAAGCCGGCCGTAAAATTGGACCAATTTCTGGTAATTCGAATGGGCCAATTAAACGTCCTTTCAAGATACCGGTCCAGAAGTTTACTCCAAATCAGTACAGCGATCTTTCTTCTCGAATAGAGTGGGGATTTTCCAACGCATAAGTGTGCAAATTGCGCATATTCTTAAATCCATTTTTTTTGAATGTGCTCTCATCCGACCACAGCATAATATCTAAAAAATACGGATCCTCTTAATTTTTTTGCAACATTCTGCGGCAAAATAATAGGCGTGATTCGAGGCTTTGCACCCGTTGAACATGATATGGGTGATATTGAAATCGCCTAGTGATGTCGTTTACTACCGATTTCAGTATTCCTGTTCTTCTTTTGATTGCCCGCACTGTAGTAGTGGGATTATTTTCAATTCCTTCTAAAACTTGGTCAATATAATCAATACGAGGTCTTCCCTCTCGAACACGCGCATGAAGCACTCTGGCTTCGTAATATATGCAATGAACATTAATAAATACACGGTAGTCAGGATATCGGGCCAAATTTGGATACCTTTCCTGATAAAGATTAAATACTGCTAGAACATTTCTTCTGCATTCACCATAAATGAGATGCATACTCTTGGTCGGTATACGGCAAGGGCATTATTAGGATACAAGCAATAAAGTAGTTAGTTTATATATATTTACGGAATACTGTAAAAAAACTAAATTATAAGAATGTCTGTTGTTTATTGCAATGGTGATACGAATTACCTTCGCTCTTGATTTTTTTATTTTTAAGTTAAAGATTTTAAACAACTTAAAAATTTGTTTTGGTTTATCTCTCACTCTATCACAATAACAGTAAAGCGTAGGCGTTGCAATCGAAAATCTGATCCAAGAGTAGAATTTTGGTAACTTCCATTAAAGTACCAATATCTCGAAAACCATCGATTTTTTACTAAGGTCATTTTATGTTTTTCTGGGTGCTTATGAGTTGCTCCATCAGCCCCTTCAGTATTATCGTTGACTTTCTGGACATCCTGTATATACTCACCGATACAATTGTATTGGTAGTCATTGGCCCAAAAGGTCCATTATCCATAGTGAGTGGTTTTTGAGCTCTCATCATTAATATTTTCAACATAACCTTAACGTTTTTGTTTTCATTGTACCACAAAGAATTATAGGCAGCGTCAGCTATAGCAAGACTCTAAAAAAAAACTTTTAATAGTTGAATAGGTATTAAATAAATAAAATATAACTCCTTCTTTAACTTCGTTGCACATCCATCCAAGGAAAAATACTTCCGATGTTAACATGAACGAATAGAAAATTGGAAAAGCCAGTGTGGAAATATCCCTAATCTAAAAATTTATTATAGATTTATCCTAAACATGTAAATATTGTAAACACTTACAGACATAATTTGAATCAAAACAGCAGCGAGTTTAATGGAGTTTAATATAAAACTCATTAGTAAAACATATTTTGTTGCGCTCTTAAGAGCAGTTATAAATCTATATAAAAGAAATCGGTTTAAAAGAATTATATGTTCTATATACCAACACGAATAAATATTAAATACCTAATTAAATCTTGATGGTTTTTGATAATACCCTTTAAAGCCTTTTCCGGATTATAGTTTTTCAAATGTAAATTTTTCAAATCGATTGAGAGCAATTTGAGCTGCAGAACAGCATAAACAGTCAATCCAAAGAATGTGGTCTGAATAACTGCATTTAAAACTACACTTTCTACCGCAGTGAATATATTAAAAAATATAATGAAAATGTAGTATTTTCTTCTATTGATAGGCAGATAAAGCTCGTGCATAAACGACACGTTATTATGTTCCCAGAATACAGGACCAGTAGTTGCAAGATCGATAAATGAAACAAAAATAAATGCCATTAAAGTAAATATAGAGGAACCAATAATCCAAAGATTCATATAATTATTTAGTTTTATCATTTTCTTATATAATATGGTTGTTTCACCATCAGAGCAAGCGTTTAATATCCTTTCAGTGGCAGTCACTTCTAGGCACATATTTGGAATTTTATTTCTTAAATATATCAAACCTTTCCAAACCATAAGGACGAGGGTAACTGTGACGGAGATGCATTTGCTAATCCGTTCAAAGGGTTCTCTGTGAATAATTAATCTAAAAATAATGAAAATTGAGATAATAACTTTTATAGAAATTATTGCGGTATTAATGTTAGTTTTAAGGTTATTCTATTTAATAAATTTGAAAAGATATAAAAGAAAATCTAAGAGCAGTGATAAAATAAATTATACATTTCATACTACATAATTATACATATCATAAAATGTATAATTTATTTTATCACTGCTCTTAGATTTTCTTCTATATCTTTTCAAATTATTATATATATTTTAATTTTATTGTATTATTTATTATTATATATTTATATTATGTATATTTATTTTTCCGCTATGCTGTACACCATTGTTAAAAATAAGAAGTGCCGTTTTTTGTATAAACTGAACCGAAAGTCAACTGTTCTTAAAATAATATTAGTAGTACAAGCTACTTTTAAAGTAAATTCTCTGGTAATAAAAAGCGAATAGTTACAAACAACGCTTTTTTTTGGCAAAAAAAAAAGATAGCAAACAAACCAATACCAAATACCTACAGGCTTAACATGAACTATAGACCACATACCCTATATAAATGATTAATGTTGCACTTTTTATTTCAGCTGAAGTTTGCATTTCAGTTTTACTTTTATTGTTTTCATAACGCTGTTCGTTTTTAAGATCACTTAAAGTTATATGTATTTTCAAATTTCATATTTTTAATAAAAGTTTTTTTTTAAATGGAGTGCAATCGGTTTTTAATTGGCACAGTCGGTAGGAATGTCAAAGATGAATCGTATATTGTTTCTTTTGTCTCTATAACTTATGGGCAATTCGGACAATCGATCGAGAGTAGTTCGAGAGAATATGGACTTCTCGCAAAGACTATAAGTTAAGAGTATACTGATTCGGTTAAACGCGAGTTATGTGCATAAAATATTTATATAAATAAAATACGTGATACTGCTTATGCTGCAAAATGGATGCTTAGATGTGCTATAATAGGGATTGAATTATAGCACATCTAAGCATCCATTTTGCAGCATAAGCAGTAGAGTTGTCTCTCTATCGATTTTCCTTGAGTTTTGGTGTATTTTATTATCTTAAGCACTATACAACTATAAGAACTCGATGCTGTCTTTCCATTGATATATCTATTGGTAATCATTGAGATCAATTGCCTAAGAAGCATAGAAAGAAGAAAGAAACTCCCTGGGGTAAAACTCTGGCAACCCTCCAATTTAGAAGAAGCCATTGAACCCTAAGATTTCAAGTACCTTTCCTGCAACCAGTAGACTGATACAGAAAAAGTTTAGGAAACTTTATGAAAAATCTTTGAAAAGATGCTGGAATGGTTTTTCATAACTTTTTTCATGTAAGTAATCACAAAAATTGCCATTTTTATTTACATGTCTGTTAATCCTCAAAATTTCTTTAAAAGCGTCTTAATTTCCAATAGAAAGAATAGAAAGACTAGGCTTAAAAGCAAAGAACTCTAAAAACACTTCACTTACACTCTCAGAGAAATTAGAATCTTATAAAAGTAATAGTAATTTAAGATTAAGCGATTTATTTTCTGAATTAAACTATTGACTCTTCTCGCTCTCGCAGAGAAACTGGAGAAAATTCTAGTAATTTATCTTCTATTAAAGAAGAACAAGTAAATATTGAACATTTTCCATTAGGTAGTTATATTACTGTTAACAATATGGACGTATGCGTTCTTTTGCAAATATTTTACCAACTGTCTCTGGAAATCCAGAACATTTAGAATCATTAATTTTTTCTATTATTGAATTTCGTGATCTCTATTATGACGGAGAGGAAATTCAGAAAAAGTATGTGTTAAGCATTATACGATCTAAGTTAGTAGATAATTCCCGAGATTTCTTGATGAATAGACCTAAATAGCAATACCCTAACTATCCCTGTAAATCTTGAAAGCGGAGATGCTATTCTACCCTCTTTTCAAATTAACCATCAACTGATAATTCCGGATAGCTTAATAACGGTTAAAAATAGATTCTGTAGAATTCCAAATCCACTTCCCAGCACCTACACACATATATCCTTTAATATTCAGAACCAGTTACACTTAAATCATTTAAACGATTTAGAAATTCGCAAAATAGTGCCCTTATGCCAAGAGTTTAAAGATGTAATGTACTCTAAAGATTCTGACTTAACTTTTACCTGCCAAACATTACATTCGTAGAACAAATGATCGCCCTATATATACAAGATCTTTTCACCACCCACCATCCATGTTACCAGAATTACAAAAACAAATTCAAAAACTTTTGGATAATAAAATAATTAGGCCGTCTATTTTTCCTTACTCTGCTCCTGTCTGGATTGTTCCAAAAAAGGCCGAAACTTCCGGTAAACAAAAATTTCGAATGGTAATAGATTACCGAAAATTAAATGAAGCCACTATCGAAAATGAGTATCCGTTGCCCAGAATTGAGGAAATTTTAGGTAATCTAGGTAAACGTACTTATTTTACCACCCTTGTCCTTGTCCTCAAGGCTTTAACCAAATTGAAATAAGCCTCGATTCCATAAAAAAAACAGCCTTCACAGTAAACAATGGACATTTTGAATATCTAAGAATGCCTCGGTTTGAAAAAACGCTCCTGCCTATCTATCATATCAGAAAAATCTTCAAAAAAATCCGAGAAGTTAATCTCAAAGTTCAGCTCGACAAATCAGAATTTTTGTCAAAAGAAGTTGCTTTTTAGGTCACATTATAACCCCTGAAGGCATAAAGCCAAATCCTTTCAAAATCTAGGCTGTTGAACGATATGCCAAAATCATAACATTTTCAATAACAAAATGCCTGAGAAAAAGTTATGAAAAACTCATTGGCATCAAAAAGCATTCATCAAATGTAAGGAATTGATTACCAACTCTATTGTTCTTGCATAATCTGATTTTACTAAAAGCTTCAAACTCACCACTGACGCCTCCAATATAGCCCTTGGTAGCGTACTTTCAGGCAAGACGCAAATTGAGACGCGTATAGCGCGTGTGCCGCGACGCAGCACAGCACGTATTTTTGTAGCCTGGTGAATATTATGAAACAGCGCATATTGGTGCGCTACGTGCAGCGGTTGGCTGTGTTAATAGGAGTTTATTTGCAAGTCTTTATATTTACAATGGGTTCGGAAGAGCAGCTAATAGAGCTAGTCAGAAAACACAGAGAACTTTATGATACAAAACATCCGAACTACATGAAAACCAAATTAAAGACTAGGATTTGGGGTGAAGTTGCAAATGAGTTAAAGTTTAAAGACGATAAGTAACAATATTTATATAAATAAAAGAGTAACTAATATAGTACATAGTTTTAGTAATTTCCACTCATAACCGTTTGGTATTGCCATGGAACACTTCCCCAATTATTGAAATATTCTGTGAATTTTGCTTTCACTGTAAAAGCATGTGCCGAATTTCTCGTCTGACTACCATGTAGTGGAACTAACTGATTCGCTGGCCATTTTTCAATGTCCTCTAACTCCCCATTAAGTGTTGATCCGGTCATCCTTAAGTAATTATGCAGCACCCAAGCTGCCTTTGTAATATCTCTCACCGTATCAACTTTATTTTCGAAAGGTCTCCTAGATACACGTCATCGCGAAGCTAATATACCAAAAGAGCACTCCACGGTTTGTCGAACTCTAGTCGACAGTCGAGCATTAAAAACTTGCTTTTCATAATTCCCCGTTACGTGTCTTCTTGGATACGGCCTCTTAAGGTTTTCTGACAAAGGGAAAGCTTCATCTCCCACAAAAACATATGGCATCGGATCAGCAATGTTTGGCAGCATTGTAGGCGCGGGAAGTGATAAAGAATATTTCATGATTCTTTTAGAATGAAGAAAAATTAAGAGATTAAGGAAAAAACGAATTCCCAAGATCAACCCTCTACAAGTAGATCCCCTACCGAATGATGGATTCTATATTGAGAATATAGCACCTACAATGGTCCTAAACTATTACCATCATACTTATGTATATTTTAATTTAACTAACATTAGGTTTACTTTAGCACAATTAACTTCTAATCTTTATATATTTAATCATTTTACAAATAGATATAATAATACCATAAAATCGCTTTTCCTACAGACAAATAAGGAATTAAATAACACATATGATTCTTATGAGAAACTAAGTTCATTTAACTCCTTATCTCGCAAAAAACGCGGATTAGTAAACTTTCTTGGAAGCTACATTAAATTCTTTACCGGTAATTTAGACAATGTTGACTTAGAGAATATAAACACATGCAAGTTTTCAAAAGTAATCAAATTAATTCGATGCATAAGATTATTGAACTAAGTTCATTCGCCGGTCATATAACTGTTAGATTCCAGGAAAATGTAAATATAATAAATGAAAACTAAGAAAATTAAAGCTAACGTAATTATTTTAAACGACACCATTCATTAGACTTTTAGTAGAAATGCATAATCAAATTTTACAAATTAAAAATGTGCACTCTTACCTACAAAAATTATTGCGCACGTTAACTTTTGCCCATTTAGAAAGTCTAGAGCTCAAAATTTTGAATACTAAAGAAATATGGAAATATTTAGAAATTCAATATCCAAAAAATCTTTTATGGCCCATTAGGCATATAACAAAACTTACATTAATCTGTAAAACCGAATTAATTTTATCTGATAAGATGGCAGTTTTAATGATTAAGATCCCTATTTTTGAAATAAAAACTTGTAACCTACAAATTGTATACACCATTCCTTCATCAAATAAAATGAAACAATTTTAGCTGGTCTAAGCAAATTTGACTGTAACAACTTATGGTTCATAAGATGTTTAGAGATAAATACTAAATGGATATGTATCGATCCCATTATTAATGGTTGTACAAACTGTACATTTGCAAAGATAAACAATAGGTATTAGGTTCATATATTAACTTATAATAAGACTCTACTATTTTGTACAAAAACCCCTGAATATTTTTGAAAATTGTTTTTAGTTTGTAAAATACAATTTAATAGGGTGCTCACACATACAAAGTCAATGCAATGTAATTATTGGTAAACATAAATATTTCTTACAATCAAATAATCTTACTATTAAAACAGCTGAAATTCAAAAATCTTTAATAAATCCAAATCTTTCCCTGAACTTACAGCTTAAGCATTTAATGTACCCTGAAAAAATCCAAGAAGATTTTAGAGCATCATATATAAGGATTTTCTTTCGGCAAAAAGCCATGTAATTAGTACTTCTGTATTATTCCTTATACTTGTAACAGTTATTATAGATGTTATTTATTTGTGGCATAGGAAACATTCAGCGATTCCCTTAAAGACCCTACAGGACATCATCAACGAGGACGTTGAAGAATCTTAAGGGAGAAGGAGTTATGTGCATCAACCCATCCCTATTATAGCACATCTAAGCATCCATTTTGCAGCATAAGCAGTATCAGCGTATTTTATTTTATTCTTTCTTAGGAGGTTTTCATATAATTGTAAAATTAATTATAATCGTACAGTCCTAACGCAATGTACTATAGTTTTTAAGCTTATTTTTAAATAAAACTTTTTTAAAAGGCATTCTGCTGGTTTGAGTTTACAATTTGCGAATTTAACTGGATAGTGTCAATTGGATGAAATCGCCACCCGAAGTCTTTTCTTCTCATGGAACCATTGTTTTATAAATGTCCGATGTTGACGAATTAGGTGATTCATTAGGCAATTTATTAATCGAACCTTCAACTTGCTCTGATTCCGCTTTTTAAAATTTGGAAGTATTAAATTTTAGTGAAGAAAACTTAAAATTTAATTTAGATATTTCTTTCTTAAAGAAAAACCTTTCAAAAGTAAAGGAAACCCAAAACTTTCAATATACCTAATTTAGATTTAAAAAGTAAAATGGTACAATTTTAACCTGAATATCTAAACTGTGTACCACAATTCGATGGAAGTCTATCAGAATCAAATAGATATCTTGCTATATGCAAATCAATAACTGATTATTTCTATGATATAGTCAATCCAGCTAATTTTTAGAATATTTACATTCCTAATTCACTTATTGGTAAACTTACTGGAAATGCTCGATTAGTAGTTAATGCATAGAAGGTCTCAACTTAAAAAATTAAATTTAGGACGAATTAAAAAATACTTTCTAAAGTTTCTAAGAAATTTTGCGGATAGACGCGACAAAACCTGTTAAATAGAGATATTGTCATGCTTCGACAGCAATCTATCGTTCATCGAATATCTCTCTAATGCTAACAGCTATTGTATAATTGATATCCTGTATATACAATGGAATCAAGCACCTGGGAGGTTACAGGAACAGGTAATAAGTGCTTAAATATTATACTTTTATATTTTTTATGTATCAGTGAACCTGTCTGGAGCTTAGACAAGGAAAGGACGAATTCAAGATAAATAGACAACTTGCATTACATAAATGGGATAAATGCAAAGTAAGCCTGTTTTGATATATTCTTATTTAAATTTGATGAAATTTTTCATCGCAGTTGGATGATAGTCTTTTATGCAGTTTTTTTATGTGATATTGAATTTTTAGTATAAATCAATATGTAACCGCAAGAATTTACTTACATCTAAGCAAGCCCAGCTTATACTTAAAGACATAATGTTTCACATTATTGTAGTATCATCAGCAAACAATTAAAGGGACAAACCACTTACCTGTAGGAAGTTCATTCCAAATTATATGAGCTATACTCGTGCAATTAGATTACACGCGTAGTCACACTATAAAAACTTTGTGGAGCACATTTTAAAGCTAATTCATATAAACACCTAAAAAAATATTACCTGCTAGTCCCATCCCATACCATACGTGAATCATTACACTGTTGAGGAAAAAATTTCACCTGGGAGGCTTATAATGGAAGGGTCTCTAATTGGACGAGTATAGCTTATATAATTTGGAACAAACTTCCTACAGGTAAGTCGTTTGTTAAGATATTTATTTTTCGCTTTACTCGTCCAATTAGATTACACGCGTAGTTATTTAAAGAAACAATAATTTCTCTTTGAAGTTTTCTGAAAGAAAAAAATAAATAAAAATAACAACGAACACCTATAAATGTTCTGTACACAATTTTATTATTAAAGTAGTTCAGTATTAACACGTTAAACCTGTAGATTTTCAAAAAAATTACCAAAACCAACAACTAACAGTAACCCAAAAAATAATATTAGGCATATGATTAACTTTACAACATTAATATTAATTAACCAATTAATGTCGGAACCTACACCCGAAAAGTCAAGTTTCAATGAAATAAACGTAAATGAAGAAAATTTTAATATGCACAAATAAGTAAAAATATTAATAATATAGTGTTGGTATTATATCTATATATCTGTCATACAGATAGATAAAAAGGAAAAATACATAATATTTATTGTAAAGAAATATATTTAAGACTAATTGGTAATTTTTGTAATTAACTATAACTTCTAGAAAATTTTAGCCATTTTGAAGAAGTCTCTTACAAAATTTAGTAAATACTGCAGATTTCTTTGTCCAACCTGCTAAATTTTTTATGTCATCTTTGTTCATTCCCGCTTTAGAGGCCGCTGAAGTAGTTGCATATCTAACATGACTTTTAAATTAATCAGTATTTATGCTGCTACTTCTCATAACGTCTTTTACCCAGCGGCTTATAGACTACGAAGATGCTTTTTTAAGGGGCTTTCTATAAGTTAAAATTAAATTTTCTTCATTTTCTCGCGTTGATTGAGTTGCCTCTATATACCTAAATAATGTCCTTACAACACATGTTCGTCAAAAAGACCAAATTTTAAAACTGGTTGTTCGCGACTATATTTGGAGTTTTTAAAATATTTCTTATAAAAATATGTATATTCCTAGCGTGAAATATTTTTTAATTTAATTTTAAAAATAGTCTGTATTCGATGCCCCTAGGCTAGCAACATTAATATCACTAACTTTTTTACCAAATTTTCGAGAGGCAACGTTTCTAAAAGATACCATTTTTTGATAAAATCTAAAGCAATTATTGGATCCCATGTAACATGATACCTAGGAAAACTTGGTTTTATTCAAAAGACCCCCTTTAAAAAGTGCTTTATTAACAATTCATCTGTATTAGAAACATTCAGTATTAACGATAAATCAGATCTGTGCGCGTTTAAGTAGCATAAGCAATATTTTTATTAAAAAGACTATTAAAAAAATAAATTATATTACCGACGCTTGTATTATAAATATTCAGCTGATAGAGTTAATGGAATAAACAAGAGTACCTTTTTTATTCAAAATTTAACTGCCTTTAAGATGTCGTTTTAGCCATAGCTGATTAGGCAAAAAAGATATGTTGTAATTTACCTAAGTAATAGGGAATAACTAATGCCTTGTATAAATAATGCTAAATTGACCACAAAATTCGTAATTTTCATGTTAAAACACGATATATTAACATATAAAGTCGCCAATTTTAAAGACGATACTGCTTAAAATCACAAAATTATTAAGAAAATTCAAATTAAAATTTCAACTTTAAATACCCTGTATTTCGTAAACCTGCAACATTTGTATAAGACATGTTAAGCTCAATCCCCATATTTTGGTGTGTAGAATCTCCAGTTCAGAGACTGCCCATTCCTAATGAATTACCCTAACCTGCTATTATGGGTTTAACGGTTTTACCCAAAATTTCATTATTTTCTTAATTTAATTAAATAACATAAAAAGACTTTAACGGTTTTAGCCTATGCTATTTAATTGGGTTGAACGGTTTTACCCAAAATTAGCATTTTTAAAACACTTACTACTGCTATTTCTATTTCGCTGACGTTTTTTGTCTTTTTTTCCAAACTTCTTAAAAGCTTTTGCCGCGTCCTTTCTAATTTCTCACTAACACGTGTACGTCTTTTCCGCATTTTATTTAAATTATAAGCTCGTTATAAGTCAAAACAAAATTCGTATTTACTCAGCAAAGCACAACAGTGTAATGATTCACGTATGGTATGAGATGGGACTAACAGGTAACATTTTTGTTAAGTTTTTAAATGACAGCTTTAAAATGTGCCCGACAAAGTTTCGATATTATGACTATGCGTGTAATCTAATTGGACGAGTATAGCAAAATATAATGGAAACATTTTATCTATGTACGTTTAGTTGAAGAACGATATATTTACATATAAAAGGAACAAAACAGAATTGAACCCTAGAGCACCCCACTGCTCACACTGTCTGAACTCTATTGCTCAAATAAGATCTAAGTCAGCTTCGTACCCCCTCCCGAAAGCTATAGATTTTCAGCTTGACTACGTCATGTCACACACAGTCAACCTTTCCTAAATCACAAAAGGCTGCAGTTACAATCTGTCGATCATTAATTTTCAGGTAAAGCGTTTCAAGAATGTTAAATATGGCATTACTAATAAAGTTTTTATCTAAAAAGCCAAATTATTTAGAGCTTATAATTTGTTAAAAATTAATTATGCACGTCCTAACCAGTTTTTCTACCACCATTGAAAAAATCAGTAATAAAATTATTAACCTATAGCTATAGGTACTTTCTTCATCAACACCTTTAAACCACGCACCAACATTGATAACTTTTAATCTAAGAGAAATCATAGGAGTGATTTATAGTCTCTTCCAAGTGCTATTAGCAAACAATTTAAATATCTTAAGAAAAATATATTTGGTATATGCTCTTAGAAAACTGTGAAATCTTTTATCACATAATATATTACCTGATAAATTTTCAGCTATATTACAGTAAAAACTATTTAGCTTATCAGCATTCAATGTGGAATCAGATGATTTTATTAGTATGCTTTTTGTTTGTTAACAATTTGATAGACCTTTCTTTGTTTATTTAAAGAAAATTGTATTTCATATTATTAAAATAAAATTGCTTCGCTGATTTCAAAATTTCACGTTATAGCGACAGATATAACGGTTGTCCCAATGGTATTTTTCTAAACGCCACACGTAATCGCGGATCGCGAAACGCCGGTGCTAAACAGCACACGTTATCGCAAATATTTATGCGGAATTATAAACTACTTTATACACTCTGGCAAACGAGTCTGCAACAGCGAAAGAAATGTGTACCAAAGTTTTAAATGGCCAGATTTAGGTGTAGAAAAGCAATATTGCTCGGCATAAGATTTAATTTAATTTATAAACCGATTTATACATTAAATGTATCCTTTGCTGAGAAATATTGCTTTTGTCTACTTAAATCTGGCCATTTTAAATTTTGGTACAAATTCATTTCGCCGTTGCAGACTCGTTTGCCAGACTATACATTCAGATACAGAGGTAATTTCACTTACTTCATTCCGCGAGTATAATTTTTAAGGAGAGTAAAATTAATTCAAAACATGCCAGTATTAAATATTTATTAAATACATATATATTTAGGTACTCATTTATTTAAAACATGTAAATATTACTTTGCAATCTTTCGAGCTCCCAAAGCTCGATTTTGTTTGACACAAGTACCTAGACTATGAGGAGCTAGATTTTCGTTTTTTTTTTAAATTAGCAGGTTTTCTCCCAGACTGAAACCGCCTTCTGCCGGTGAACTTAGTTTTTATTCTGGCAACAGTAGTTGGCTGTACAGAAATTTTCACACCTTTTCTTTTTGTATGGACCATTCGTCTTTTTAAAGAATAACATAGTTTGAAAGCTGTGTACAGTCCACTCAAAAGAAAAGATGAACTATTCATATTTTTTGCGTAGTTTTGAATACAAGCTTTGACTCCACCTTGAAAATTTTCAGGATCATCTTTAAGGTTATTTATTACTTTGTTGTCTAGATCAGTAATAACTTTTTCCACTCAATCAGCAATTCTGTATTTGCATTGTCAATATTATTATCATTTAATTTTACTGTACCGCTATTTTCAAAATCCGTACCACTTGTCTGATCATCTACATTATCCACAACATGATTTAACTGGTTATTAATTTCGTTTTTATTTGACCGAGTTGACTGACTATTAGTTTGATTTTTTTCTGATTGAAATCCAGTCGGTGTATTTTCAAGGAGTAATGGTTGAAGTAAATGTGAAGGTGGTCACTATCTGTAGCAATTTCATATAAAATGTTTTTTTGCTGTTCTAACACTATTAATGTTAAATTTTTTCATGGCTCCAGCCTGATGCTTGCACATTTTTCCCGTTTGGCCTTGGGGACAAGAACACATGCATATTTCCATATCAATAAAATACACTTCTTTTTTGTCTAAACTTAAAATAGTGTATTGCAAGTGACCTGTTTCATTGATGTTATTTAGATCAACGTCCTTTTCATCGGGAGCATATCGTTTAATATTTATTTTGTTTAGGACTAAATCCAAAAGTCTTTGTTTGTAATACATGGAGAAACTCACAACAATAAAATCGACGAGCTGTACCAGATTATAGGCTTTGGTTCTTTCCAAGGGAATATCTTTAAATAGCCGGAATATGACTTCAATCATATTATTGGTGTTTGAACCCCTAGTTAAAAATTGCTTCCTATAGTATATACACCACATGTGCTTGCGTTTTATAAGAAGTTACTAATGGTAAGAAAAGTGTTACTCTGCTAAACCGCTCAATTAAGGCCCTTACAGTAGTTAAAATATAACATAAAACACAATATAACAATATAATACAATATAACATAATTATAACAAAAAGAGATATAACTATAACTTTAATTAAATAGGTATCATTGAATACTTACCTCAACTTCTTCCTTTGTTTTTAAATTTATTCTGAACGTTTTTTTTGAAATTTTATTGTAATTGTAACTATCAGGTAATCCAGCAAAATTCTCCATTGCATATTAATATGACAATTTTTAAATTATCTTTTATTTGTTTACTTTAAATACAACCTCTCAACCTCTACCACATGCAATTATGAAGGTTCAACTAATCGTTTAACGTTTTTGTTAACCGCGTGGTGTCATAGATATGCTTTTATTGTAGCGCGCCAATTTGCGATAACGTGTGCTGCTTAGCATGCTGTTTTGTCATCGCAAGTGGCGTTTTTCGACAGCCGATTTGCGATTACGTGGGCGTTTAGAAAAATGCGTCCCAATGCAGCATAGAACGTCGCCATTTTTGAAGAAAAAGTTCATAATGCATTTTTTATGGGAGACAATGCTCGTTTCAAAAATAGTTTCCAAACTACCCCTAACTAAATCATTCTTAAAAAACCACCCCTAAGTTTTTTTTTTCAAATGGCACTCCATTTTTTTTAAATTTTTTTGTAGCATTTTTAATTCTGAATATAATAGAAAAATTTCTTGTATCTGTCTACACCATATCACTTTATGGTCATAAATTGCATTATTTGAGCCCATGAATTTAACGTTCTCTTCGTCAAATGATTAATGTTTGGAGTTTGAATGTCAAAACTTGGATTGCATTACGCCAAAATAGTCGATTTTTTCCTTAAAAAATAATATTTGTCGACCTATTACCCTAGGAAGATGCGCTTTGCCTTATTTAACACCCGATTCCCATAGGCCACCGAAGTGAGATGCGCAACGCAGATTAAAATGCCAGTAAATCTATAAAATTTCACAGAGGATTGGAAACCTCTACGCTTAGACATATAATATAATACAATACAATAGAATGTGAAAATTGTTTAACTTCGGAGACAGCAACCTTAGGTGAGTCACACATGAAGGGAAAAAACGGAATTGGTGTTATTTTATGAGATCCAAAATACTGGGAGCGAATAGAATTTATGGCTCTATCAATCGGTAAGATGCTATCGCAAAAGATATTGTAAAAGACGTGGACCGGGATGGCCATATTCTTTCGCAGGCGTCTGCCAGGAATGACTTCATAAGTATTTAAAAATGAGGTAACTGAATGACCAAATTCAATAATACCAAAAATTTCACTTTAAAATAGTTGCTCATGACGAGCGAAATTATGTTTGACTATAATTTAGACCATAAGTAATACTCCAAAAGGTATCTTCTTGAATCGTTTTTGAAACAAGAGAATCAAACCTCCATACATTTTTTTGGTATATAAAATCCTATTCAAGGATGGCAATACTCCTATACACTTTTCGAATATCGGTGCTAAATACAATCAGGAGAGATCTAAAGTTTAATAAGATTGTAACTGGTTGGAGAGTCGATAGCTATTCCTTCTAGTTTTATATTCTTCCTTGTGGTTTTAAGACACCTGAAGCACCTTAATCAAGAGTATATAGTAGAGACTGTATAATTGTTTATTTCTTTTCTGGGAGATTCAGAACTTCTAGGGATATTTTACCAACACAGCAAATCGGAAAAGCACAGAAATAAAACACTTGGATATCACTAACTTTGAATGATGAAATATAATATTTATAAACTTAACTACTGGAATGTAAACGTTTAAAATCTGACGGTTACAAAGTGTACTAGAAAACACAAGCTACAGCGTGGAATGTACCGGCGATCGGGGATGTGGTTACAGAACAGTCCTCCTGATGATTACGTAAACTCTTTTAAGCCGAATTTACATTGGCATAGTAAACGGGTTAGTTACTTGTACCAGTAGCTTGTAAGACAACAACTAACCCAATGTCAACCTAACAGGCAAGTACTTGTGAAAGTAGCCAGGACAGGCAAGTGAATAGCCAGCCCATCTATTTACTTGCTTACTAGCCTTCCCCTTCCACCACATTTCGCACTAGCCAGGCAAGTAGTTTAATAACTAGTCGAGTAGTCAAGTGTAGACGGGTCTGAACGCGCTTTGGCAAGTGAAAAAGTGAGATCAGTGCGGTAGGTAATTTTCTTAATTTTTATTTGGTATTAAAATGAAGTGGTCCGAGGGGGAAACCGTTAAATTTGTGGAACTTTATCGGGAATACGAGTGTCTCTGGAATGTTACCAAACTCAGTTACAGAAACAATCAAATGAGATCGGCAGCTTTGGAGAAATTAGTGCGAGATATGGGTGTTGATGGATTCACCGTAGCCGATGCTACGCAAAAAATAAAAAGTCTGAGAAATACTTACAGCCAAGAGTTGCAAAAAATAGAAAAATCTTTTAAATTGGTAATGGGAGCTGATGATGTATACACCCAAACATTAAAATGGTTCCATATTATGCACGCATTTATGAAAGAGACAAAAGAAAAAAGACCAACATGGTAAGTTTACTTTCAAATTACAGATAAATTAATTAGTAATAATATTAACATAACTGAATTTTTTTCGGACAAATCTTTCATAATATTATTTAGTAGGTAAAAATTCTAAGGTTAGATTTCGTGTTCTAATTTTCATTGTACCGCAGTGTAAGGGATGACCCATTTATCTTGGAGTATTAACTAATTTCATAAAAACGTAGCACTATTTTTTTAATGGGACATTCAGCCTATTAAATGTTTGGATTTTCTGACCAGTTCTACGTTTTTTTTTAATTACGGTTTACTTTAGGACTTTAGGACTATTTTAAATTTCTATGTACAAAAAACTAAAAAAAAGAAGTGTATTCTAACTATTTTATTTGTTTATTTACAATAGTGTTACCTAATGTAGCTATTAAAATATAGGCCCTACAATTAGAAGTTATTTTGATTTCAACAAAATGCGTACTAAATAATAATAATAATAATAATAATAATAATAATAATAATAATAATAATAATAATAATAATAATAATAATAATAATAATAACAGCTACGTACACAACGTAACTCATATTAGTAGATATAGGTATTTGTTTTTTGATAACACTAATAAAATTAGTAAATTCTTGCTTCTTGCCATGGTACTGCTCCTTCGTTGTTAACGTATCTTTTAAGGTAATCCCGGAAATCTCTAGCAAGTCGAGATGATTTGTAACCAGATGTTGCCCTTGCAAGATTTCTCAAATTTGACACCTCAGCTCTTCATTTTCCTGGAATTATTTCTCCCGTGCCTATATTTTCTTCATCGAAACAGCCTGGTGTAAAATAAGTATTTGAATCTGTTTTACGTAGCCAATTATGTAAGGCACAACAAGCTTTTACTATTTTGTCAACAGTTGCTAATTTGGAAGCAATTTTTTTCTCAAATACTCGAAATCTGCTAACCAGAATACCAAATGCATTCTCAATGATACGCCTTGCGCGACTCAGGCGATAATTGAATTTTTTTTCTTCTTTTGATAATGGCACAGAATTGAATGGTTTAGTTAAATACGTTTTTAAAGGGAAGGCATCGTCACCAACTAAACAAGTGCCTTCTGGAAGTATGCCTTTTTCTAAAGCTTCGTACATCGAGCAGTTTTGAAAAACCCCTCCATCGGATACAATACCATTACATCCAACATCGATATAGGAAAAACAGTAATTGTGGTCTGCAATTGCCATGAGGACAATACTATTATGCCCTTAGGACAATACTATAGTTGAAAAACTCTGTTCCACAGTTTGGAGGAGCTTGAATTATTATGTGCTTACCGTCGATAGCCCCGCAGCACCTGGGAAAATTCCATCTTTCTTGGAAACCCCCCTCTATCTATTTCCAAGCTTCTAAAGAAGAAGGGACCTGAAAATAATAATCATTCTCAATAAACAGAAGAACAATGTTTGATTATAATATTTTAATTTTCCTTTTTTTTTCTTTTCAGATCTCGCAGCCAATTAGACAAAGTGAAAAAAATATGAAGAACGAACTGGAATCGAAACCTGGTACTTCTAAAGAAATATCAAATGCAACTTCTCAAACTACTACAACATCTGTAGTTTCTGAAGTTCGAAACCTTAAAACAGCTTCTCAGAAAGCAATAGCACGCAGTTCCCTAGCGGGATCAAGCAAGGCGATACCAGGATTTATCAACCGCAGTTTCAGAGCTTCGTGATATTAATTGTTCCTTACTGCAATCTGGTAATGAAGAAGATGAATTTAAGGCTTTTGGAAGATATATGGCCATCGCTTTAAAGAAGCTTCCGTTACACTTGGCCCTACAATGTCAAAATGAGCTGCAGACTACACTGACCCGATATAGGTGCATGAGTCTTACTCCATCACCCTTTACGTCACAAAACCTACCAGGTCCTACTGGATCTTCCCATTCTTCTGGTAAAACCTATTGGGGTTCAAACTATTCAACCCAACTACCGTTGGAGTCGCCGCAATCTCCTGGATACCAACTACCGTCGACGCCGGCACCGTCTTCTGAACAGCGTTCACCTCTGACATCTCCTGTACAGCAACCACCTTTATTATCTCCAACAATTTACGATTTATCACCGGCACCTTTTGACCAACAACAGCAATCATTCTCGGCTCCTGGATACCAACTATTGCAATCAACTTCAGAACAGAATATATCATTATCGTCTACCACATCAACAAATAATAATTTGCAATTTGAAAATGTAACCTTTGAAAATATAAATTATTCCGTCTCGAATAGTTAAAAAAAAGGTCGAATGGAACTTTAAGTTGTACACTTTCGTTCTCTATTCTTGACTTCATTTTACTCACGTAAATAATGTGTTCATTAAGTTCATATGTTTCTATGTTTAAATATATACATACATTTATGAGAAAAAAATTATGTTTAACTTACCTTTATATACTTATTCAGTGCATCATAAATTGCGTCGCAAAACTTCTGGTACAAACTTCGATGTATTTCAAATTAAAAAAACGATTGACGTCTTTGGAACTCGAAAAAAATTTTGAAGGGTTCTATAGCTATTTCCAGTTGTCAAAAAATTAAGGGTAACTTCTAATTTAACATGTGCTGGTAAAGCGTCTCTTAAAAGTGTATCGTTTCTTTGAATTCTAGGCAGAACCATATTCAGCAAGTCATTAAATTAACTCGGTGACAACCGAAGGCATAATCTATATTCTTCAGGATCTTCCATACGAAGTTCTTTTAAAAGAAGAGCGGATGCACCTCTTGTACCTCTTCTATCTATCCACCTTCGAACCCATATCCTTTTCAGACGACATTCTTCTTCTTCAATCAAACTAATAGTTTCTTCAATTAAAATGCTCGATATTTTCAACATTATTCTTTTAACGCGATTTTTAATTATTAATTTTGAAATGCCCAAAGCATGACGCCGGCAATGAAAAGAAGTCATCTCATCTACTGCACGTTGGGAACTGGCTAGCGAATAATTACTTTTATGTGTAAACACCTACTAGCTTGTCTACTAGCGAATGTGAACTATCCTGGATATACTTGTACAAGTAACTGGTACAACTAACTATACCAATGTAAACTCGGCTTTAGATGCTCGGCCTAAGACACGCTTAATTGTTAAAATTAATCTCATAAAAGAAAGCACTTAAAAAATATACCAAAATATATAAATATAATATGTAAATATTCTTGGTTATTAATTAAAGAGTCTCCGAAAACATATCAGAGTAGTGACAAATTAATAACTTGGAAAATACATCTAAAATTAATGGGTAGGATTCAGTATTCGTTATTAAAAGCAAAAGGGTGAATTATCATTTGGTTAAAAATCCATTTTCAGTTTACCTCAAAATCTGTTACTTACCTTATGCACTCAACAGTCTGAGATATGTTAAAAACAATATAATACCCAATTATAAAAAATCTATAAGCCCTATATAGTTGTTGGTATTGATACTTCTCAAATGTTTCCAATGGCCAGATTCCCCAAAGTTTTAGACAAAACGCAGGTGTTTTCATAAGACCCATTTTGTTGATACTCTTTATTTAAATTAGAAGCTTTTTAATTTGCACCTGTCTTATATATCATCTATCTTATTTAAATATATAATAAACATACTAACGACATAATTACATAGGTTTAGCTTTCTTTGCTATGGAAAAAAATAATGACACTATCTAATTAAAAATCTAATCAAAAATTTAAAAAAGGTGTAATTATTTGAAAAAAATATGAAATTGGAGTTTGTTTTTTTCTGATCAGTGATAAATACATAATTTGGAATGAATTAAAAGAATACTAGAATTACTGACATGAAACAAATATAACGAAGGTGTAATTTTAATTAATATAAAAATTATTGTACAAGTTTGATTATTGCTTTTATGTTTAGATAGTTGGATAGTTAGACAACTTTTTCAGGGAATTATGAAGTAGCAATCTTAATTTAGATGCAAAGTCTCTTGTTTACATTTGATTTGACGTAGCAAGCATCACAGAGTCTTTCATTTAAATTAGTAAAACTCTAGGAAGAGATTTTAAAGCTTTCTATCCCATCAATATCTCCTGATCTCTCCAAGGGATGGATGAAATACAATGAGAAATCGCGTAAGAAAATCAAGGAATGTGCTCAACTCTCGGGTCTTTATGGTTGCATGCCCTTCATGGTAGTAAGCTCGTTCGTAATTTTAATTTGAAATACATGTTTTAGTTACCTCCACCAATAATTTATGTTGCGTTTCTTTCAATTATCAAAGGTGCAACAAAGGATTGCAAAGCAAAAAAAAATATCTGTGGAGGCAACTATAAGAGGCGTGGTTTCCTTCTAGTTAGAGACAATTTGCAATGGCCGACGATTTGTCCTTGCTGAAGTTATGTCCTTTGATACTGGTAAATCCTGCCTTTCTTAAATCCTGTTTTTGGTATAATCCCTCACAAGAATGATGAAATAAAAAAAAAGCCATAGATCCGTAGTTTTTTTTCCAAATGGCAAGGGGTATTTGTGATACATCATTGAAACAGGCAAAAAGTGTACTCTTTAAAAGTTTCGTTTATTTGCTGACTAATAATATATACTTTGAGAGTAATCAACCAATTTTTCAGAATAAAAAAGAAAGAAGATTCCTGATATTTTTGACTAGATATTTTTTCATTCTGTGAAGCTAGCGCCCGATCGCAGATCTAGAACGCAGTTCAAATCGCAGTTCATCATCAAAAATCTAGAACGCAGCATATGTCGTTTGTGAGCAACCTATTTATAGTCCGCGCCCGCTGGTATTTAATCGATATAATGCCCGTATCTTCTGAAATTCCCAAGGAATTTTAATATTTTTGTATCCAGATATTAACAATCAATAACTAAATCGATTTATTGATGATCGATTATCAATCTTACTCAATAATTTTTGAACAAAAAACTTTCGTTTTTAGAGGTTTGCATGTTTGAGGTTTTAGATATTTATTATATATTAAAGAAAAAAGTTTAATTCAACTCCTTTGGAAGTTAACCTTTTAAATCATTTCCTTAGTTTGTCGCGGTTTATAACCGATTACCAGTATAAGCCGCTTTAGTTATCCATTGTTAATATCTAGACAAAAAATTACTAAATCTCCTGGAATTCCAGGAGATACGAGCATTAATTATATTGATTAAATAATAATGGGCGTCGACTATAAATATGTTGCTGGCAAACGACATATGCCAGTGGCGGCTCGTGAATTTTTTGACAGGGTCGGCAGTATCTTTTTGTTTGTTCTCCTCAGAAAATATGTTTAGAAAAAACAAGCTATACTAATCATCATAGGAGATTTCAGTTTTTTTTTGTTTTTTTGATTTTTTTTTTGTTTTTAGCGTTTTTTTTTTAAGTAAATTGATAAACTAAACATGTTTATAAATGAGCTCTAGTCTACGTTGTTTTGTAGTAGCGAAATAAGTTATAGCATCATCGTCGAATTTATCTGTTTTTTTGTAACGACTTTAAAAGTTTTTTTTCTATCGAGATTTGTGACAAGCTTGACATTCTTTCCTGTTTCATAGTATTTCGATAATATGTTTTAATTCTTTTAAGACATGAAAAATCCCGTTCATTTGAGGCAGAAGTTGGTGGTAATGAGAGAATTAATAATAATTTATTTATTTCGGGCACTGTTTTTTGTAAAGAATTGCAATATATAAAACTGTATACATCTCTTAACCTATCCCAGCCTCCAAAAATATCCGGATCACCATATAAAACTTTTAATTCATTTTCTAATTTTGGTGGATTAAAAAATGTTGGATAATTTTTAAATAATTTATCTAATAAGTATTTTGGAAATTCTTTAGAATAATTTTTAAATTTTGTCTGTTCAAAAAGATCAAAATTTTTAAATCTTCGAAATTTGCAAAGCGCGTCTCTATTTGCATTGTTATGGTATCTTAAATTTCAAAATAGGCACGTTTTTCAGGATTTATGTCTTGCTCATCATTTTGTCTTCGTCTTTCTTTAGGAGGTTCAGAAATATCAAGAGAGTCCAGAACGTCACTTCTTATGTGTTACTATCATGTCTACGAAATTTGTTCAGATTTTCTAAAAGTTTTGTAATTCTGTTTCCTGAATAAATAATGTCAGTAGATTGATTTTGAACAATATTAAAAATTAAATCTGTTTGAGTAAAAATTTTTTTAAAAATATTTAAAAAGACGTTAAAAGTGTAATTAATAATTTTTGTAAACCAATTGCTTCTCGGATCGATGTCGTAATTTTCAAAATCATCTCCTTCAATAATTAATTCAAAAACTTCCAAAAGTTGCTCACGTCACGTAAGTTTTTTAGAAGCAATTTGTTCTAAGATATAAGTGCGTTTAGGCGAGGTTGAGAAAAATGAAGGAAGCGGTTAAAATAGCAAAAAAAATACGACATTCCTTAATTTTTTACAGGTTTCTTGCACAACTAAATTCATGCGGCGTGCATGACAGTGAGTAAATAACGCCTGTGGGGCAATAGTTTTAATTTTTGCCTGTAATCCATTTAGTTCGCCTGACATCACTGCAGCATCATCATAAGTTTGTCCCACTAATTTATTTTTTATATCAAAGCAGTTAAAATTTTCCTTTATAGTATTAAAAATATATTCAGCCTTGTGACTCTTACTGATATCTCTGAACCCTGAAAATCTCTCATAAATCTCCCCGTGTAGCGCATATCGAACAACAATTGACAATTAGGTGTGACAAGAAATACCCGTTGTTTCATCCACTTCTAGAGAAAAGCAAGTGGATTCGTTTATTTCTGACTTAATGGTTTTATTTAAAATATTGCAGTAAGAATGGCGGGGCATGAGCTGGGAGGGGTAGTTGCACGTTCAGTGTACTTTTCTCTTATCGAGTCCCACCTTCGTTATGGCTTGCCTTTTTGGGGTTTAAGCAACAAGGGATTATTAAACATAATTTTTGTGATTCAAAAAAAGGCAGTTAGATACCTATGTTCCGCTGGGTTAAGAGATTCTTGTAAACCTCTCTTTTTATCTCAAAAAATCCTAACTCTTTTTTCTCTTTTTATCTTAGAAACAGCTACTCTTATTCATAAATGTCCTAAACCTCCCTCTAACACTGGTCATATGACTCGCCAGGTTAACGATTTTCCCTTACCAATCCCTACATCCTCCCTCACGAAGAACTCACTTATATGCCTCAGCAAAAAAATTTACAACCATGTTCCTCTATGTATCAGACAAATTTTAGAAGTTAAGAGATTCAAAAAGGAATTAAAATCACTTTTATTATCCAGGGCATATTATAGCCTTGACGATTTTTTTAATGATACCTTTTAACCTGTGCTCTGACATCATTTTAGTGTTTTAGTTTTGTTTCCTGTTAAATAATGTAATTTACTTCTTCTAAATTCTGTTTTATTGACAGCTTTACTTATTTTTTAATGAAATTTATCAAAAAGATGCTTTTTTTCTCAATCTGTTTTGTTATGATTAAGTTTGGTAATGTGTGTAAATTTTATGGTAAAGTGTTTTAGAAGTTATGTTTGTTTGAAATTTAAAGTGAATTTGGAATTTTTTAGTTTTTTTAGTTTTTAGGATGCTTGTACACAAGATTTTGTTGTCTTACGTAATATAGCACATTTTCTTTCTTTCTTTCTTTCTTTCTATGGGTTATTGACTCTATTAATTAATTTTGCACTGTTTTTGAGACCCCGCTAAATGTTTTCGAATCAGATAATAATTTAGAAAATTCCGAATCGTATTTTTTAAATAACTTAATTAATTCTCTATAGTTACCCTGATTTACTGAATGTTCCAATTCATCATGCCCCCTAAATGATATTTCTTGACAACTTAAAAATATAACAATATCAATTAAACGACGTAAAAATGCATGATTATTTTTGACAATTTCATTATGTTTAATAGCGTTTTCACGTTGTGCATTATCTAGTGACATATAGATATTTTGCTTACCAAATAAATCAAATTTAAGTTGACTATAAGTGTGATCTTTAGAAATGTCATGTTTTTGTAAGGCCCTAAATAATTCTTTTAAGTTGTCGTAACCAGATTCACACCACGGATTTTGAGTCTAGCCCCTATTAATGGAAAACAAAATACAAGGCCAACAAAACAGTTTGTTTTTTGTTTCGCTCCCGGTTAACCATGAATATTTATTATACCAATTTAAATTTCTGAAAACGCCCTGTTACTTCCCTTACTTCCCGAATTATACTAATATTTAAAAAGCCCCGACATTTTAGGCAACGGACGACCTTTATTTTTAATAAAAATTTGTTCTTCAAACGATAAAGAGGAAAACCCTTGCTCTAAAATATAATTAACAATATCAGACCTATCGGTACTTGTACTTACAGTTACAACCATTGCTTCATCAGTTTCTTGCACACTTCCGTTACTAATATATTTTTTTTTTTTAAGTTTTTCACTTAACGCTTACCTATATTGTCTTACCTTTACCTATATAACTATATAATTTTAGTCCGCAGTTCATATAAATAAAAAAAGCTAGGTTAAGAACCTATATTTTAATTTATCACCTCAACTTCTTTAAATTTTGCAATTATAAACCACAGTATCACTAATTAAAATCGTACATTAAATTTAAACGAAGTGAAACACTTTAAGACGCCGAAATGATATTTCCCGCAGATCAAAACAAATCAATACGCGACAAATCCCGCGCTTTCACACCGATCAAAACAAACCGGCAAAACTCAAATTGCCGTACCTGCCATTTGATCGAATACACTTTACGGTGTTTGTTGGGTTGCCTACCCATTAATTTTTCCTTTTACTTCTCAATGTTTATCCTATTGGCTGGGGAAGCGGGTCCGGCTAGCCCATGATATTAATACTCGAGATAGTATCATGATACTATTACTGAAAAGATAAACTCACTTCGGCGACGCAATTTCGTATGGCTTTGCACATGACGTCACTCGATGACAAAAATTCTGTTTGTCAGTTGAAAAAGCAGTGTTTTAAAACCTTTTTTACATTTTTTTATTTGAAATTACATACTTATTATTATTATATTTTGGTATATGAAATATGCTATGATTATTATAATAGTATGTAAAATATTTCCTTAATAGAATTATAGAAAAGTTGATATAAATGCCCATTTGGTTTTGGATAAGGTTTAAAAAACGATTTTTTTTATTCAAGGTATTTCAATTTGAAAGTAAATACATATACACAATATGAAAAGCTTGAAGGCTTGATAATTATTAATAAATTAATAATAGTTTATAGCAAAAAAAAGAAATAGTTTTTATTTACGGTCTTTACTGCCCATGAATAGGTGGAACTACATATGAACGCCTCTTAATTTATTAATAATAAAAAAAGGTAGTGACAAGCCTCGTTTGGCAAACACCCTGTATGTATCTACTTAATGTACTTACGAATCTTTTATTAACTGCATATTTTGCTTTTTCTTTATTCTCATATTACGGTTTTGCTGAGTAGATGTTTGCACAGTTGGGGACTTTTTCAAATTTAAGGAAGGCACTGCATCTTTTTTCAATTTCCATTTATTTTGTGGTAATTCCAAAAGTTTTTCTTTAAAACAGTAATCGCTTTCTGCGAAATGTTTTGAACATATTGTGGCTGTTTTTACATTAAATTTATGTTGCTGGTAACATTTTAAAACTCATTGTCGGCAAACTTGTTTGTCCTTTGGAAATCTAAAGAATTCGCAATCCGAAACTGCACAGTACACCTTGATAAAAAATGTTTAATTATTATAATTTAATAAACTCTGCCACATTTGTCCCTAAAAACAAACACAAAATACACACAAAACCAATAAACCATGCCCTAATCCTAAATCCATCGAACATCTAAAGCACAGAACATAAATATATAGAGAAGTGGTGGTTGCATACAAACTGATCGAAATTCTTGTGACAAATCTGTTAGCGTCCTCTCGCTTGGCAACGGAAGCTATTGTAACTAACTTGACAGTTTGACGTAACTAATTGGACCGATCAAAAGGTAAAAAGGCGTGGCCAAATTGGGGCGGGAAAATTTTTCAAATTTCATTTAATAAGAAATCTCATGTTATTTAATCGCAATATCCATAGCAAACACCTAATCATAAAGGCTATTTTTTGATTAGGTGTTAACATCAGATATTGATCAGGATAAAATAAAATTCTTTAGCTTTATTTTACATATATATCTAAATGAGTTCATGTACTCCAATAATCAGTTAACAATAGTGTACAACATCATCAATTTCAAAATGGAAATAAAACAATGTTTTTCTTTAATACATTTATTATTTAATTTTCCTGAAAAATAATTACTTAAAAATGTATAATATAACATAAAATAAAATTAAAATTATATACATAACATACAATAATTCATTATAACAGATATTCTATAAATTAAAATTAATCTAAAAATGTTTAAAAGTATTTTATTAGCACTGAACTATGCCAACCCAAACAGATTAAAAAATATTGTGAAGATTTTTGTGTTATTTTCTTACCATACATGTAAAGATATTACCATTAAATTAATAATATCCCTATTTTACTAACACAAACAGATTTTATAGAGGATAACAATATATTAATAATAAATATTTTTTATTTGCAAAAATACAATACACAAAATAGTTATAAGTGTAGTACAAAACTATACATGCAAATAAAAGGCCGACAAATTCAAATTTCTACAGTGCAGATTCTAGTCTTCAACATTGTGGCCCAAAAAAAAAGGAACATTTTATAAAGTATATAGTTCACCTAGCAGACAATTAAGATAATCTTTTGGGATAATACAAGACTAACAACATAAGTACTAAACCTACGCAAGTTAAAAGAATACATAATCTATATTACTAAAAATGATTTAAAGACAAAACATGCCAGACCCAGACATAAAGAGCAAAAAAATACATACATAAAATATAACTACACCCAAATTAAATATTTTATAAAAATGTATAATCACAGATGTAAATAGCTCCGCACATAGCACATAGTGCGGAGCTATTTACATCTGTGGTATAATCTTTGTAAAAAAAAAAATAATTTCATTGCTGAATGAATTATCTTTGTTTAATATAAATTTCTTATAATCTACAACTTATAGTATGGCATATATCACATACATATTATATATTTGTTATAATTTATAGTCTCCAATAATACTAACAACCTAACTTGGAACTATAATATTGAAAAAAAAAACCTAATTTAAAGACAAATCCCTACAGAAAATAAAAAAACAAGTTATAACAAAAACTTTTACTGTGATCCATTCTGGGCGCTCAGCTCTGTTAGTCTCTGTACCTATGTCTCGTCTCGGTGAAGTGGTATGATATGAGTATGAAATAAAATGAAAAAATAGGCAGTGCACACCTTATAAATAAATTCTCTGAATGATTCATGTGAAAAATAATGGCAAAAGAAATTTTTAAATAAATATGTAGATATTGTAGTGTAAATGCAGCAGTATCAGCATTTTTAAAATATGGCGAAGGGAACTCACCAGAACAAATTCTATAGCTCAAAGTCTTAATAAAATTTACATTGCATATCTCTCTCCATGTTTTTCTTGTAATGGGGACTGAAGGGTATTGAAAAATCCATTATTACATAAAGGATACTTAAATGAAAATTTTAATCAATTTTTTAATTATCAAAAGGAAATGAGAGCACAGACGTTTTGTAATATGTATTTATAACAATCAAGTTAAAAATTAAATATTTGAAAGGTGAAACATCTTTATTGAAATCAACTGAATTTGATTTTATTAAAGACTAAAGATTGACAATACAAAAACATAATAGTAATAAATAAAATCAGATTTTTTTACCAGAAACCTGGAATTGCGGGCTGCAAATTAATTAAAACATTACTCCCAATATTTAAAGAGAACTTTTTAGAAAAAAAGTCATGAATTTAAAATAACATCCTTAAAACAAATAGCAAACTCAACCCACGCTTCCAGCATTCATTAAAATGAAAGAAAAACTCAAATGGTATGATAATGACAAATGATATTCAGTCAAAGTCAACAACTGTCTGTCAGCTCCCTGTCAATTTTGCCAAGCAAGATGGCCGACATACGATTCCGATTTTCACCATACAAGTTTCATGCATGTGATCTAAAGCAAAAACGAAACGTCATATTAAAATGTATTAAAACTCAGCTGTTTCTGGGGAAATTTGGTTTTTCTTCTCGCGTATTAGTATCATTTCAGTAATAGTATCATGGGCTAGCCGACCAGAGTATTGGTAATTTTATTATGTTCGGATCGCTCGGAAGCGCGGGGATTTTTGATAGTGGTGTCTTATTTGTTGTAGCTCCACATGCTCGGATCGAATATGGACCTTTTTTATTATAGGTCTGAGAAACAAGATATTTTATATTATAACTTATAATGTAGTGTCAGTTATTGAAATAAATTAAGAGACTCAACTAGGCAATTTAAAAAAATAAAAATATCATTTTAGGTAACTATATTTTATAAAATTTCTGGGTCGGCACTGCTGACCCTGCCGTCCCTGAAAAGCCGCCACTGACATATGCTGCGTTCTTGATTTGGTCGCTGGATATCGACCAGACACTACCTTCATTTTTGCACACATTAATTTTGCGGCTTTTCGGGTTCGAATAAGCAATAAATTTGCAGTAGATTATAATAACATGCTTAATTACACATTTTCATTAATATTTTGGCATCCAATACTTAATAGATATTTCACAAATATGTATGCCGTCTTAATATTATAACAAGGATGACACCCGTAAAAGGAACGATTTGAATTTCCTTTTTTGCAATATATCTGACCCAATTTAGATTTCTTTATCATTTTTCAGCAAAAAGGAAGTTTTTATCGCCAGAATATTTCTGGGCAAATTTGAAATTTGGTGAAATTTCAAATTTGCCCAACTGAAATTTGATGATTTAGAGAATCAAAATCAAAAATATTAATTATTATTAGTGTTTAATGTAAATATAGTATAAAATAGTTCTGGTTATTAAATGAGTTTCATTCTTTCTTTTGCTTTATAATAAAGAATGCAACTCAGTTTCTGCCACTTATAATAATTTATTAAATTACTTTATTTTCTTCTCTTGAAATTGAGTAATCAACAAAATATCCCCTCTGTGTAGATGTTGGGCTCAATCCAAAGCAGCCAATGTTTATTCTAGCGTATGAAGCTTGTATGGTGAAATGTTTTTCTTACAACGTGTGTTTTTTTAAGAGTTTCTTTTTATTTTCTGCAAACATCTGTCTTTAAATTAAGTTTTTATTAATATTATAGTTATCCAAGTTATGTTATAGTTAATGCAAGATGCTTTTTTTTTGTTTCCTTAAGTGTTTAAAACATTATAAGAAACATGTATAATATAATAAACATACCTAAATAAAAAATTAAACATATATACAAGTATATCTTTTAACCATCTATACAATTGTAACAAAATAATATATATCCACATATAGAAAACAATATATAAACTCTTATAACAACAGAAACTGTACCTATTTCTTGAAATAAATCTGGCTTCTTATTGTGAATAAATTAATTAATAATGACTAGATATAACACAAATTCATAATACAAGTTATTATGCATGTTTTTTAATTTTTTGAGTATAAGCAAATAAAAACAAAATATAAACTGTAATAAAAAACTTAACTTAATTCGTGACATGATATAATTATGTACAGCATAATATAAATACCATAATATGTTTTTTTTAACCACAAATCAATAAAAACTAAATATAAATTCTAACAAAAAAATAATAATAAAAGAAAAAATTCTTAATGCAACTTCAAAGGCTTCCATTGTTGCCAAATTTAGTTAGTCACAACCGGTTAAAGATGTCAAGTCAGTGGGGTTGTTTCCAGTTAGTATGGAATATGAAATATAATAAAACAAGGCAGTATGTTCTGTATACAATATTATATCCTAATCGGGTTAATTAATTATCCTAATTAGTATTTCATCCTAATGATCCAAAATATGAAAGTCTTTATTATTAGTAAGTATTGATTATCACAGTAGTTATGATCACAATTAAAGTTCTAAATAATACTTTAAAGGGTTTTATATTAGTCTATAATTTAGCTTTAAGCAAATATTATGATTTTAATTATATCGGTCAGTAAATAAAATAGGACTATAAGAAGCAAAGCATTTACAATTCTGATAGTTTTGATTCTGATTGTGTATCATGAGGATATTTAAGATTTTTGTTTTTTTGAAGGCATTTTAGATTGTTAAAACTTTTTCTGTTTTTTAGAACGACCAACACTTAAAGATTATGGTTGCGAAGTTGGCTTTTATATTTGGCTATCTTTATCCTTTAAATATTTATAAATTATTAAGCAAGTGTTATCTTGAACAATTTGTTTAACAATGTCATGCTGGTCACAAAAAGAGAAGTCCTTAAAAATTTTTTTTATAAACCAACCAAAACTTTTTCTCTAAATTGATGGTCATTTACCATGGTTATCCAAAAATGTGTATAACTTAAGGTGCATTAAGTCAATTAGGGAAATCAGTTTTTGAGAAGGATATATCAAGCTGTATCTGTCATAATTTTTCTTAAACTGAACAAATAGGTATTGTGCTCCTACTTCATATCAATATAAATTTTTATAACAAGTGGCAAAGTATATAACCAGCCACATATGCAGGAGCATAATTATTCTCTAACAAAATTTCCTCCTCATTGGAAATATCTGGGTCTTCAAAGATACATGGCTGATTATTGCAATTACGCACTGGGTACTTAGAATTATCAGCACAAGAACTTTCCGAATACTTTTGTAGAAAATACCCAAAGTTACCCAGAGATTGACAAAAGTCATCTTCACAATTAGAGTTTTTTGAAATAGGTGAACTTAAGTTATTTATCGCCAATGTTTTTAATGCTCCAACAAATTGTAAACAGGTTGGATTTAAATTGTATATAGGTACCATGTTGCCTAATTTGCCCAAACAAGTTTTCAATTGGGTCTTGATTATGGTTCCTTAAATTTAATTTTAGACCCATCTTACTTAAGTTTTCCCATAGAAGCATTACTGCCCTTATTGTAGGTTGCCATATCTTTACAAATTTATGTTTATTACTCTCTTTTCCCTCATTTTAAGCAACATGGCTGACCAAAATTCCCAATGAGGAGAATCAGCTGACAATGCACAAAGGTACTTTTTGCCACTACTGTTTGTAAACTGCGAGCTATTGAGTGAATCAAAAAGATTGTCAATCATATGACAAAATTCAGTAGTATAAATTGCTTCTGATGTTAAAGCACCAACAGAATAAGAAGTTTTAATTGTTGCTACCATTGACTGACTCAAATGACAAGCAGCTACACTAACTTTAATGATTAAAAAACTGTCCTTAAAATAGAAATGATGTTGTTTCAGCTTGTGAAGACATTTATATGTTCACATGGTATTATCTAACTCAAATGCTCGATGGATATATTCCATAGTGGCAAATTTCCCTTCTTCAAATTCAATCCTATTTTTTATGAGAGAATTTCTTGTATTTTTTAATAAATGTGGCACATCATAAATGGTAATGATGCACTGTCCATTTACGACAAAATGATAGGGAGTTGGCTTATCATCAAAATATTCTATAGTTAATTCCCTTAAGGCCGAAATATTTGTACTACCCTGATCACAAATGGTTGTGCAGACTTTCAAACCAATTGATTGTAAATCTTTTATACAAGATAATATAAGTTTTTTTAAAGCCTCAGTTTTAATAGTGTGCTATTAAAAAGATAAGAAACAGGCATCTTGTAAGGTTTTCTTAGGCCCCTTACCATAAAAACCAAAGCATGATTTGCCAGATTAGGGGTCCTGCCAAACTCACCCAAATCCTCAAAACTGAACTCTCAAAAATGAACTTAGATCTTCTTTCCTAACTGAGTATTTATGTTCTCTGTCAATCTGAGCAACATCAATGAATACATCTTGAGACACACTTTGGGATTGGGTTGCAAATAGGACTTTTTTTTCATTAGGGACCTTTGAATAATTATGATCACTTTGCATTTCAATCTTATGTGGTACAGCATCTTATCTAAGTCGCACAGGATTATCAGGGTTATTAAAATCAGAACCAGAAAAGTGATTGGAGCAAACTCAATAATTGGTGACACTTTTAATTGCACTTACATGACAGATCTCCCTCCAAGATTTTTGTAAGGATGAATTCAATGGAAATTTAAATCTATGATTTCTGTGACTTTCTGGGCAATTACTAATAAACAACCTACTGCATAATGGATATTTGCACGAATATTTTAATCTAGATGAAGACAATGAGAAGGAAATACTAGACATTTTCCCCGTGGAGGTCCAAGAATTTAAACTGATTGTAAAAAAAAATTTAAATTCAGAATAGTGACATAGATATGTCCAAAATAAGATCGAATCTATAATTATACCCTGGAAAATGATAATTCATCCAAAATGCACCTTAACATTATTAAAAAACACTTAGGTATATCATAATTGAAATTTACTTGTCTACTGCACTATGTAGTTGCACGATGATTGGATGTTGGCACGTTTGTGAAATAATTTATTAACCTATGACTTAAAAAAACTACAAAAAGCTATAAAACTTTACATTGGAAAAAACCATGAGGCTTGGCTTGTTTTCCAGTTCCAGTCAAAGAGAACCATAGAGAAATGAATATTAAATATACTTTTACTTTTAACTACTCTATGAAGGGAACTTAAAATAGACAATCGTCAAATATGACAGTTAAAAAATGTCACTATTGTCATGTTTGATGTACGTCAAAAAATAGAATCAATCGGCTATCTTGGGTGGCAGACTATTCCGCCCCGCCACATTCAACCTTCATACCGGTGATCACCAAGATGGCCGATTGATTTTGATTGAGTACCGTCAAATGAGGTAGAGTGGATAAAAAATTGAGGTTTTTTAAAAATATTTCTGTAAAGACGTACACAAATCTTTGTAGCACTAATATTTAGAATCTTTAGTACCTTCCCTTTAATATTGCCAAATTTTAGCTTTTTTTTGTCTATAATTTTTGAACTATTAACGGTCAAATGTTGATCCACTTTACCTCATGCATGAGGGTAAAGTGGACAACATGTAAATTTTCACGTAAAATTCATTTTAAAAATGTGTGAGGTAAAGTGGATAACTAAATATCGTTTTAAAAACTAGTTTTCGCAAAAACATTTGGTAAAAAAGAAATAAAACATACTTTATAGGGGTTTTATACTGTTTATTAAATACAAAACAAACTTTTTATTCTTAATCTAGCCAAATAAACTTTTTAGTCTTAATAGAAAAGTTAATGGCTAATAAACTTTAAAACGTAAGAAACAAAAGATTTAAATAAAATAAATGAAATTAAAAAAAATAACTGAAAATAAACAAAAATAAATAATCAAAATTAAACCTTCACCCAACAAAATTATTCTAATGAAGAGAAATCCGCATTCAAAAATAAATGTTTTCCACGTTTGACACTGCTTAAAGTTAACTTTTGTACAATTTGTTCCCTATTGACAGTTGTTATGTCTGCAACAACAGGGTAAACAAAAAATATGTTTTTTTTTTCGTTTTGTTTTCTTAATGTATTTATGGCAAACTCATTTTTTCCAACCAAATTTTCTATTTTGCCAACAAATTTTCTGTCACGGTTATTTGTAAAAAAAATCACTATTATGTAATCACCGATTTCTAAATTTTTTCCCTCAAGATTAAAGCACGGTAGGTCAATTTCACTCAGATCACCATTATTTTCTTTATCCTCTTCTCTATCAGAGTCTGAGTTTGCTTTCAATGGGCTTTCAGGATTTTCCAGGATGTTGTCTTCGTCTGTTTCGTCTTCCAAGGATCTGATATCTCTGGTTAAGATGCTTTTACCTGCAGAAACCGCCATTTTTTTCCCGCGTTTTTGGATACCATCCTTGGGTCCTGCTCTGTAAGACTCTAAGTGACTTACAAGGGCATCGGACCAGGCTTTTTCCATAGGATCTTCCATAGGGACATTTCCGCCTACATTTCTAGGAATTTTGCAAAGGACAGCGTTGGGGTTAAACGGAATTATTCCACACGCCTTAAATCTGGAAATCGATTTTTTTTTCAGAATTCACATCAACTTTCTCTTGGAAACCCTGTCTTTGGAATAACCCCCCGGTTTTTCTGCTTCCATGCCTCCAATACATTTCGCCATGCAGTCTTCATTGGCCGAAAATAGGCCACATCAAGTGGCTGTAATAAGTGAGTGGAATTAGGGGGCAATAATACAAAACGAATGTCATTGGATTCGCATGCTTGAATAACGCTAAGAGTTAGATGGCTACTCAAATTATTGCCTATTAACACCTTAGGCCCAACCAAATTTTTTGTGTGCGGGATAAGAATATTGAGGAACCAATCTTCAAATATTACAGAATCGAACCATCCACTGGTGGTTCTGCTGTATCTGCTTCCTGGATAGCCGCCTTCTGACCACCCAGGGTAAAGATGCTTGGCTTTATAAACTATGTATGGGGGTAATAATGCTCCACTTCCCGATATCGCAAACATTACGCTGGTGCTTGTTTTAGACGTATCTATTATCCTATGTGCATGTTTTACTCCGCGTTTAACGATAACCCAGTAAAAAAGGCTCAGTAACCAGGGTCATCGACAAAATTGCTTTCATCATAATTTATGACGTTACATGGTGGTACATTTTCCAAACTTTTTTGAAGCTCAGAAAAATAATTATTAAGCATCTCATAGTCGACGGATGCTCTAACTCTTTTAGTGTTTTCAGCCAATTTTATTGTTAGATTAGGGTCTCTTGGCATAAATGCCCTGAACCAATCCAAACGGCACCCCAGATTATTTAGATATTGCTGAACAATTAATCTTATGTCGGTTGATTTTAATGGAAACCCCCAGTTTGCACAAATAAGTAAGCCATCAACTAGTAATTTTTCCTCAGCCTCCGGCAAAACTGGCTGTCTGCCATATTTTAAAGGATGCTTACCATGGACCCGGTTGTACAAGGTTGTGTATAGTACGCCATATTGTTCTGCAGCTTCCCGGACATTTAATGTTCTTTTGTTGACCGCCGCCACTGCCTTTATTAGAAATATTTCATTGTAATTTTTTTTGCCAGCTGGCCCAATTTCCTTCTTATATACTCTTGGCATATTTCTGAAAACAACAATAACAAAAATAAGAAAACATATTCCAATTTAATGTCTAATTTCTTTCAAAATTCTGTGATCCACTTTACCCCAAAAGTTGATATTTTTTATAGTTCCGCGAAAAAATAATAGTGCAATTTTTTGTTTGTAAACTCGCACTGAATATTGTGATCTACATACAGTATACAGGGTTACTGGTAATTCGATACATTCCTTTGGAGATGTGATAGGGGAGGGGGTAAGAAGTAAATTGAACCCTACTATGTATTATGCAAAAGTTGATATTTTTCGACATATTTAATTTTTTCTGTTTTTCTTCAAAATGTAGACCTTAGTGGTTTAAAAGGCAGTTTCCAGAAAATCCGCTGTATATTTTTTTAACTTTTTAGGCAAAATACATGCTCAACACAATAGTGTTACGTTTGTAATGGCAAAAGTCCCGCAAATAGTTGTAACCATAGGTAAATTCTCGATGCAAAGTGTAATTTTTTTCTTCAATAAAATACTACACTTTCTAGTGGATATTTTTTGAAAAAAAATTATGTTACATTCTTCAAAATTTACGTAAAACTTTCTTATTATCTAAGCTAACTCATAGGCTATAAATGCTACCAAAAATTTTAACAGAATTTTGTATTTTTATTATTAATAGTAAGAACGCACTTGAAAAATGCCAAGTGGTATTTACTTCTATGGTATTTAAGTACTATAGCAACAATTTGTTTTTTTAATTTTATTGTTAAAAATTTGATGTGTAGATAGTCTGACAGCAATAATTGTTGTGGAAAGTAGTTAAATTACGAGTTTCGAGTTTATTTTTCTCGTGTTTTCAAAGAAGGTATTCTATTGGTTTCTGCGCTATGGCCACGATTACTAACGCTGAATATGCAGATATTATGTTTGTTTATGGGTTTTGCAATGGTAATGCCGCGGAGTCTCGCCGAGAATACCAACGTCGCTTTCCGAACCGCCGCATTCCAAATGTCGCGTGTTTTCGCTTCGACCTACCGAGCTATCGCTGAAACTGGATCCGTAAAACCAAGAAGAGGTGACGCTGGCGCTCCCCGCGTATATCGCGTGTACCACTAATGCCGTAGCGCAGCAAACAGGATCATCGCATTGGAAAGTTTGGTCCACGATTCGGCAAATGGGAAGCCATCCTTACCATTATACGCCTGTCCAAGGATTGGAAGAAGGGGACCCGATAAGAAGGGTAGAATTCTGCAGATTTATTATAAATTCTGATGCAGACAATAGAACTTTTTTAACCGACATTTTGTGGACGGACAAGTCAAAGTTTAGTCATGAGGGCATTACAAATTTTCATAACCTTCATTTTTGGGCCGAAGAAAATCCCCGTTTAACAAGAGAAACCAGTTTTCAAAGAAAGTTTTCTGTAAATGTGTGGATGGGACTTATTGGCCGGGATGTAATAGGACCACATTTTTTCCCAGACCATTTAAACGGGGATATTTATGAAAATTTTTTACGACATGACCTACAAGATCTTTTTGACGATATTCCTCTCGCCGTTAGAGGACGAATGATATTTCAACATGACGGCTGTCCAGCTCATTTTCGGCGGTCAGTTCGGCAGTTCCTGGATGAACGTTTCCCGAATCGTTGGATTGGTAGGTCAGGTCCAATAGCTTGGCCAGCACTAAGCCCTGACTTAACCCCGCTTGATTATAGCATATGGGGTTAAATGAAAGCACTGGTTTATGCAACCCCAATAATTACCCGGGAAGATCTTATCCAAAGAATAACCAACGCTGCCCAGCAGATCAGGAATACCATAACAACTAGAACAACAAAGACTGAAATGAGAAGGCGCTGCCGAGCCTGTATTCGCAATAGAGGCTCTCATTTTGAACAAGATTTGTGAAGATAAATACTGATAAATGCGTTATTTTACAATTTATAATAAAAATACAAAACCATGTCACCTAACTTTTAAGCATTTGTATCCTGTGAGCTAGCTTAGGTAATAAGGAAGTTTTAAGGAAATTTTGAAGAATGTAGATGAAGCATAATTTTTTTTGAAAAAATATCCACTAGAAAGTGTAGTATTTTATTTAAGAAAAAAAAATTACACTTTGCATCGAGAATTAACCTATGGTTACAACTATTTGCGGGACTTTTGCCATTACAAACGTAACACTATTGTGTTGAGCATGTATTTTGCCTAAAAAGTTAAAAAAATATACAGCGGATTTTCTGGAAACTGCCTTAAACCACTAAGGTCTACATTTTGAAGAAAAACAGAAAAAATTAAATATGTCGAAAACTATCAACTTTTGCATAATACATATTAGGGTTCAATTTACTTCTTACCCCTTCCCCTATCACATCTCCAAAGGAATGTATCGAATTACCAGTAACCCTGTATAATTACCTCAAATAGCCAAAAAACCCGTGTGGTGTACATATACTTTTCTTACTGCAATCTTTTCTACCAACAACAATTTTACGGCAAACACGAACTGAAACAAAACTGCAATAGCGAACGCTACCAGCCTCAAACATGCCATCCACTAGACTAAATATTCGCCTCGTGCACTTGTGTAAACTTGTATAAAGTCGCGGTGCGGCAGCACTGTCGTACCGTGACGTTGAAGGTCAATCAACGAGTTCGGACTGTTAGAGTTAACTTTACCCCATAGTGTTCACTTTACCCCATTTGACGATAATTTTTAACGTACATCAAATATGACAATAGTGACATTTTCGATGTCACTATAGTCTTTTTTAGGTTCTCTTTGGGTGGAAAACAAGCCAAGCCTCATGATTTTCTTACAATTTAAAGTTTTTAAGTAATTTTATAGCTTTTTATATTTTTTTTTTGAGTCATGGATTGATAAATAATTTTACAAACGTGCCAACATCGAATCATCGTGCAACTACATAGAGTAGGAGACAGGTAAATTTCAATTATTACATACCTAAGTGTTTTCTAATAATGATAAGGTGCATCTTGGATGTAATATCATTTTCCAGGGTATAATTATGGATTCAATACTATTTTGGACATATCTATGTCACTGTGCTCAATTAAATTTTTTTTTTAAATTCAGTTTTAACTCTTGGATCTCTACTAGGAAAATGTCTAGTATTTCCTTTTCCGTGTCTTCATCTAGATTAAGATATTTATGCAAATATACTTTATGCACTAGTGTATATTAGCAACTGCCCAGACAGTCACAGAAATCATGGAATTTTTATATTTCCATTGAATCCATCCTTACAAAAATCTTGGAGGAAGATCTGTCATGTAAGTCTGACTAAAAATGTCACCAATTATCGAGTTTGCTCCAAACACTTTTCCGGTTCTGATGTTAACAACCCTGATAATCCTGTGCGACTTAGATAGAATGCTGGAGTAGAAATGATATTCAGTTAATTCAGATGTAGTAGAAACACAACAACTATTTGTTCAGTTTAAAGAAAATTCTGACATCCAGATTGACATATCCTTCTCAAAAACTAATTTGCCTAATCGACTTAATACACCTTAAGTTATACACATTTTTGGATAACCATTGTCATTTAGAAGTTTTGGCTGGTTTATTAAAATTCTTTTAAGAGCTTCTCTTTTTGTGACCAGCATGACATTGTAAAATAAATTGTTCAAGGTAACACTAGCTTAATAATTTATAAATATTTAAAGGATTGAAATGAAAAGCCAACTTCAAAACCACAACAAAAATCTGTTTTTAACAATTTAAGTGTTGGTCATTCTAAAAAACAGAAAAAGTTTCAACAATCTAAAATATTTTCAAAAAAACAAAAATCTTGAATATCCTCATTTAATACTCATGATACACAATCAAAATCATTTTGTTTTTTTTAACTTTTCAGCTAATAGATAGCTCTAAATATTAGTAGATAATATCTTATTTTTAAAAAGTCAATTCAGCTGAAAATCTCTTAATTTAAATTATTTTAATTATTGCTTAAATATATTTAAAATACCTAAGCTAAATTCCCTGCAACATTTTGATAGTAAATGTTATGCTTTTTACAGTCCTATTTTATTTACTGACCTATAACTAAAATCATGTTATTTGCTTAAAGTAAAATTATAGACTTATATAAAACCCTTTAAAGTATTATTTAGAACCTTAATTATGACCATAGCTACTGTGATAATCAATACTTACTAATAATAAAGACTTACATATTTTGGATCATTAGGATGAAATACTTATTAGGATAATAAATTTTCACCCAATTAGGATATAATATTGAATACACAATATACTGCCTTAATCTGTTTCTCTTATTGGATAATCTTATTGGAGACAACACCACTGACTTGTGACATCTTAACCCGATTGTGACAAACCAAAAATCAAAAGTTGTATTTTGTTTCTATTTGCTTGTACTAAAAAAAATAAAAAAAAAAACAAACATGCATATTAACTTGTACATATGTATTTGTGTTATATCTTGTCATTATTAATTAATTTATTCACAATGAGAAGCCAGATTTATTTCAAGAAATAGGTTCAGTTCTTGTTATTATTAGAGCTTAGATTTTGTTTTCCATATGTGGATATATATTATTTTGTTACAATTGTATAGATGGTTAAAAATATATATGTTTAATTTATTATTTACATATGTTTGTTACATGCTCATGTTTTTAACTCCTATGAATACAAAAAAAAACAGGTAATTTTTTTTGAAAGTCCAGACTAGGTTTTTAGTTAAAATATGCTTTATACATGCCACAATTCCATTTTTTACATAAAAGGTCTTATTAATACCATACTTACAGTTTACAGTATTTCACTTAGAATATGTTGTTTACTATAACTATTTTTATGCATTTTAAAACCCTTTTTTTAATTTATTTTAACTGATCTTAAAATAAAATATCTAAAAGAGTTTAGTTTTGTTTTTTTATTTCAAATTTGTTCCCATACCTATCATACCAATTTATAATTCTTGGTAAGTATCTATATCTAAATATTTTAAATATCCTAAATAGGCAATATCTTGAGAACTAAATTTAAATCAAATATTTTAGTTGATGTGTTAATTTTTGGATAAAATAATGAGGGATGTCTGAGATGCAATTTTTTTCCCAGCATTTAAAATTAACAATTTTAAAAAAATGTGGGTATTTCTAAACTGATAAGCGTATTTTAATGATTTTAAAATAAAATAAAATTCTATTTAAATATCTCTCATCACTTCGTCAGTTAACGCATCAATTTCTGTAATTCTGAAAATTACTTTAAATTGAAATATCGCGCAATAGATTAGGCTTAAATTTCCCGCCACACTCCACCCAAGATGGTTGCCTCCGTCTTTCTCAACAACGTCAATGGAATTTCTGTCTGTTCATTAGGCAACACGCATTTCTCTATATTTGTGTTCTTTGCCGGTGATACTAAATACTGTACGGAAGATGCACCATCCAAAAGTAAACAATGAGCGCAGTTGCCAAATAACTTTATCGCGACAATATTTCTGGGCAAAACCTACAGATTTGCCGCTGTGTGTGGAAATTTGGTGATTTAAAGAATCCAAATTAAAAATAATAATTATAATTAGTGTTTAGTTTAGGCAACATGGAATACTAAGCATGTTTATTAACAAAATATCCCCTCTGTCTACCACATGTATGAAGCTTGTATGGTGAGAATCGGAATCGTATGTCGGCCATCTTGCTTGGCAAAATTGACCGGGAGCTGACAGACAGTTGTTGACATTGACTGATGAATTGACTGAAGAACATCGTTTGTCATTGTCATACCATTTGTGTTTGTTTTTCATTTCAATGAATGCAAGCGTGGGTTGAGTTTGCTATTTGTTTTAATGATGTTATTTTAAATTCATGACTTTTTTCTAAAAAGTTCTCTTTCAATATTGGAAGTAATGTTTTAATTGATTTGCAGCAAGCAATTCCAGGTTTCTGGTAGGAAAATCTGATTTTATTTATTACTATTGTGGTTTTGTATTGTCAATCTTTAGTCGTTAATAAAATCAAATTCAGTTGATTTCAATGAAGAAGTTCAAGTATTTAATTTTTAACTTGATTATTATAAATACATATTACAAAATGTCTGGCCTCTCATTTTCTATTCAACAATAATTAAAAATTGATTTAAAATTTTCCTGAACATTTCCTTGATGTAAGAGTATGTATATTTTAAATCCTTTTGAGAAACATAGTAATAAAAAATTTTTTAATTTCCTTCAGTTCCCATTACAAGAAAACATGGAGAGCGATATGCAATGTAAATTTTATTAAGACTCTGAGCTATAGAATTTCTTCTGATCAGTTCTCTCCACAAATGTTATTAATGCTGATACTGCTGGCTTTACACTACAATACATATTTCTTTAAACATTTATTTTGTCTTGTTTTCACATGAATCATTTAGTAAATTGATTTATAAGGTTTGCACTGCCTATTTTTTAATTTTATTTCATGCTCGTATCATACCACTTCCTGTGCTCACTGAGACGAGACATAGGTATAGAGACTAAGAGACCTGAGCACCCGAATGGATCAGAATTAATGTTTTTCTTACAACTTGTGTTTTTTTAGGAGTTTCTTTTTATTTTATGTAAATATCTGTTTTTGAATTAAGTTTTTATTAATATTATAGTTCCAAGATATGTTGTAACTATATGTTGATAATACTCTGTTATAGAATTTTTAATTAATTTTAAAAAGTAATATTTAAATTATAACTTCAATTTAGAAAGATACTAAACTTGAGTATAAAATATTATGATTTTTTATAAGGCTATTTATACAAAGATCACTTCAATACAAATTTGATTGAATTGCTGATAGTTTCCCTGGTCAAGACAATGTTGTCCGCGTCGAGGAAGTTAAAACATCTCGAGGTACGATAAAACAAACGATAGTGAAGATTTGCTTGCTTTGAAGATTTTTGATCAGGTAAAATATAAACAAAACTCTGCAGATTATGTAATCCCGGATCGAACTCGTTTGCAACTTCGATACACACCTATATGATGGTAAGGTCCTTTCTGTTCTTCTGTCTATGAATAAAAATATTCATATTTTTTATTAAAGTTACCTACTCGTTTTCCTTAAATACTTTTAGTAATAAATTGAATATCAAATACTTTAATATTAAATACGCTATAGGTTTACTTGAGGCATATATGGTCATTGACTTGATTGTTCAATGGGTTCATTGTTCTTATTTGCACCAAAGAAATAGAAAAAAAGAAATTAAAAACATTGCAGTCTTTGCTGTTTCTGCAATTTTTGATTCTATATCTTAAAAGCCCATTTTATAAATGTTTGTCAAGATGCAATAAGTACTTTCGATCTAAATCCAAATTAAATAATCCTTATAAGGTAGATACCCTCTTTCTGTATAACTCAATTAGTAAGGTGTTTTCTGGTTGAGCTGATTTATTGAAATTAAAACTAATCTTAGTTTGGTGTCAGTCTTAGCAGCCTTAAGATAGCTTTAGATGTTTAGTGCACTTCGAGGTAGATGAAACTATATTGAAAGTGAGTAGTGTATTAATAATACATTTTTAGAATTTGCCTAAAGTGTGGTAAAAAGACCAAATATTTCTTAGAATTTTAGTATGCCGCTTTTGTTTTTAAATTTTGACATTTAAAGAATAACCTGTATTTCCCCGTGATCTTCTCATTCCAATAATTTTTATTAAAATATTACAAAATTTAGGTGCAAAGACTCACGAACTTCTGAATTTAAAAAGTCTTAAAATATTTTATATTGCTTTTGCTGATAACTATTAATAATTTCACGACATCACTTAGTCAGATAGTCACTGCAAGTAAGTACATAAAATGTGAAGTATTAAAACTACGAATTTTTAGAATAATTTACTGATAGGATCTACAAACAAGACAGGCTAGACAACTAGAAACTAAATCCTATGGCCTAAATTATTGACTGAAACGTTAGTCGAACCCTAAAGTAACTTAACTACTTAATCGTGGAATACCCTATATATCGCAAAGTTAAAACTATTTAAATGTATACATAATTTTTTTATTCTTTAACTGGCTATACAGATTCGCGAATGTTCACAACACATCTAAAGTTCCTAACAGGCGAGATGTTGCAATGCCGCCGCCGCGACAGTACGCTGTTTTTCGAGGTTCGAGCTCGATTATTTAAAATTTTATTTTAGTTATAGAAAAACAACCTTAAGGAGTTTATTCTGTGTTTTTAGTAAGCATATGACGTCGGTGAAGGTTGTAACTCTTGCGGCAAAATTTAAAAAAATTTGAAAAAAATGCAGGAATTACATGTGTAAAACCAGCATAGATTAGAACATTAAATTTTTGTATACTGTGTAATAATAATAAAAATATAATGTAAATATTATAAAAAAACAAAAAAAACAACTCTAAATAATAATTCTAATAAATAAAAGGCTCAAAAAGATCTCCTTCTTTAGCTAAACAAAAGGTTATCCTATGTAAAAGCTGTTTTTTACTTCCAAAAGAGTTTGAGGTAAAATGGAATTGGCAGATTCAACAATTTTGTTTCTCAACTCCTTTAATTCGTTACTACTATTAAGATGTTTATAAATAGTCTCTTTAAGATACTTCACAAGTAAAAGACACAAATTAGGAGATCTTGAAGGCCATTTAATATTGCCAGTACCACAAATAAGGCTAGGAAAAGTATTTGTTAAAAATTATTTTACTCTCTAACAGCATTAAGAGCAAAACAGCCATCTTGTTGAAAATAGACTGATACCAAGTCTATATCAGGGAGGAGTTGAATGGCAGGAAGAACTTGGTTTTGTATCTTGGTTTTTGAACTCAAGGTGTTCTTCGGCGTTCAAAGTACCATCAATGAAAAATTACCCACTAGTATGCTGATTTTCCTGAGACCACTAACGAATAATTGAAGGATTGTTTTTACCATGCAACGGAAAAGAGGACTGACTCATCGGAAAACAAAATACTTTCTAAGAAATTTTTATTCTTATTTGGCTTTTTTCCATCATGGTTTCATAAAATGCCATTTTTCGCCACTGGTCATCCGGAAACACCTTCTGAGTTTTAGGATATTTATAATATTTGTATCCATGTTTTTCCGAAATACTCGTTACAGTTTTATGGTAGATACTCAGTTCCTCTCCAACACTTCCGCTCATTCGTGTTAAATCCAAAACTAAAACACAACAAACTATTTCTTCCCGCCGGATTATCTCCTGGACCCTTTCAATACGTTGTATTTGAGCTTTGATGTGACAATTCATTCTTGGAGGTAAAAGGTTGTAATTTAAAATAGTTTTAACACAAGGAATCGGTCTACTTTGAAAATTTACTGAGAATAAATCCCTGCATTGCACTGCCAAATTTGCTTTATAAAACCATTTCATCAATTAAACCTTTTGGAAGTGGTATAAACAGCCAAAATAATAAATATACAAAAAATTTAAAATAGCTCTTAAAGACTCAACAGTGCAGTATGCAATCACACAGCAAAATGAGATCTGCTGATTGTGCCCTGCCGAAAATCAGACGCTGGGAATCTGCCGCGTCGCCTATCAACCGGAAAGTAAGCGAGAAGCAGTGTTGCCATTTATAGGGCATATGTGTAGTATTCTATACGCCAACTTGTATAATTATACATACAGTACTTTAATTTTAAAAGAAACCACCCCTATTACCTTCTTAAAAATAAAACACGATGCTTAATCTCATATTTCCTACTAACACGATGTTTATTCTTATACCCCTAGCTAAACTCACTTTACATTTTAATGACACATAAGCAGCATTAATGTCTATTCAACAGTGAAAAAAAATTAAAGAATAGTAAACTAAAATGTCTTGTAATAATGAATATCTTATAGACGTCATGATATGTCAACACCGCACTCACTGCGCGGACTGCTGCGTAGACAGGGGGCCGGGCAACCCGCGGACCGCCCGAAAGAAGAAAGGGCAGCAGAAAAACTGGCTCAGGAGCTCAATAAGATCGGACTAGTCAACGCTAAGGTCTCCGGAGCGCAAAAAAAAGGCGCATACAAAGAGAAAAGAAAATGGCGGAGGGCACTTGGACACGAACTACCAAAGAGAGACAAAGAACTGCCCAACAGAGATTGGGAAGGAGAATGAGGGACGCAAAAAACCACACTCAGACTCCATCGTCTTTGATACCTGTCAACCAAACAGGAATCATAGCAGTCCAGGAGTACCAAAGTGCAGACTGGCAGCTATAGAGACACTGTGGCGAGTATTAAAATGGCGTTAACAGACCATAGGTACTTGATTTCCTAAGCCGGAAATGAGGTAGGCTGGTTCAGGAGAAACTCAGAGAGAGAATGGACTCTCTGGCGTCAACCAGTTAGAATCCACTATAGTTCCTGGGAACGTCGTTCTCTGCAAGGGTCCTATGGATGACCTGCGATACCTGTCAACCAAACAGGTATCAAAGCGGTCCAGGAGTACCAACGTGCAGACTGGCAGCTATAGAGACACTGTGGCGAGTATTAAAATGGCGTTAACAGACCATAGGTACTTGATTTCCTAAGCCGGAAACGAGGTAGGCTAGTTCAGGAGAAACTCAGAGAGAATGGACTCTCTGGCGTCAACCAGTTAGAATCCACTACAGTTCCTGGGAACGTCGTTCTCTGCAAGGGTCCTATGGATGACCTGTGCGACCGCGCACACTAAGTAGTGGCTGTTGGCTATGATCGGCAGGTTTAAGACCATGTTAGAAATGGTTGAGCTTCAAGCTATTAAGGACCAAGGACCTTGCAAAGAGACGAAAGGTCATCGACTGGATCTGCAGCCATGCCGAAGAAGAAAGGATCAGAATCTGTCTGAAGGCACACAAAACGGACTTGTAAGTAACCTGGACAAGATGGAAGGGTGGCACCTCCTGAGCCGCAAGACCGAGGAAAAAGGACAAACCCCGGCCTACTTACTGGATGCGGCATTATACAAAGCCTCTGGAGAAAGCAGGGAAGGCATAGATGAGGGTCATGCAAATTAACCTGCCCCGTAGTAGGGCCGCATCTGCTGCATTTTGCAGGGCAGTGGAGTCGCATTACATTGCCCTAATTTAAGAACTCTAGAACAACAAGCACCTGTATCACCATATGATAGGTGCAAGAACCGCTATTCTTACTAAGAAAAACTTCCAAGCACTACCCATGACTCTTTTTTGTTCTAGAGACCAAGAGCAATGAGAATAATAAATAACAAGGATGGCACGAAAACCTCTGTAGCGGCTAAGGAAGGCAAAAAAGCACTCTTGGAGGAACTGGAAAGCGTTCCAGACTTTGCTAGACTCCAAAAGGTTCTTGCCAAAGAGCAAGGCTGTACGATTAGTTCCCTACGCAATGACGATGGTGAGTATACAACCACAGGATAATATAGATCGACATCAATATAAAGCACGTCAATAGGACTGGGAAGCTGCCAAAAAAGTTGTGACATTTGAGAAGATCTAATGGCCATCAATTCATTTGAGCGCTTCAGGTTTGCTGGCGCATCATTCTAGCAATGATGTAAGAAGGACCTGGATATATTAACAAATTAACTGACTGAGATATAAAGGGCAAATCTAGCTTATGGATATATCCCTTTGAGATGGAGGCTGGTACAGGTTGATTTTCTACCCAAGCCCAGAAAAGCGGACTATTCTCAAGCCAAATCTTTCAGACCGATAAATCCTATGTCTTTTCTTCTGAAGAGACAAGAAAAACTGCTTAACAGACATATTAGGGTGTAGGTAAATCTACAGAGACGGCGTTGCATAAGCTCGTAACTATGGCAAAGAAGACTTTGGAAACCAAAGAGGTGTCACAAGCTGTGTTTCTGAACATCGAAAGAGCTTTTGACAATACACCATTCAAACATGGACTTGGAATAGGCGTGAGAGCATGAAGGTGGATAGACGGCATGCTCAGAAGCAGGACAATAAAATGAATGAAACTCTGGAAACCTTTGTAACTCAGGCATATCCATATGCCTATCCTATGGAGGACGGTGATGAACGGGTTGGTATTAAAACTAAGGAAAAAAAGCTTTAGAACTTTAGGATATGCAGATGACTTTATGACGGTGATATTAGTCTAAGGAAAATTTAATACAGCGGTGAAAGAACGAACGCAAATTGCTCTGAAAGTCGTGAAAAACTGGACAGAGTGGAAAGGTCTTAAGATATTAAGATAAGATATTAAGGTCTTAAGAGTCCCCTTATATTCACAATTGTATCGTTTACCAAAGGACGAAAGATTGATGACCTTGGACCACTATTCTTGCATGGTAAAGAGATTCCTATGTTGCGAGAGGTAAAATATCTGGGAGTTATCTTGGACTCCACATTAAGCTGAAATCTACATCTCGACAAAGTAACCAAGCGATCGGAATAAATATTATTGACGACTAAACACATGCATGGGCAAACCTGGGAATTACAGCCCAAAATGGCACACTGGATCTATACCAAAGTAGTAGTGCTCATTATAACTAAATGCTGCACTAACGCGGTGGCAAAAAAAACCATGTAAGCAGGACTGCTTTTGCGGCTTCAGTTAAGCAGAATATAAAGGCTTGCATGTCTAGGCAGCATAGGAGCCATGAAATCTACACCAACCGTCTTCCTAACCTATCACCATTACACCTCGTGGTTCAAGGAGAAGCAAAGATGGGTCTGAGGCGAATGGGACATAACAGTAAGGCTAACTTGTCAGAACACCAAAGAATATCAAGAATCTGTGGGGCCATGGGGGTTGGACCAAATTTGACTGCCACAGTTTTTCAGACAGAAATAATTGCAATACTAAAATATGTTAGGGAATACATACACATAGGGAGAGCATACACTAATAAGCAGATCCTAATAATACCAGATAACCAAGCCACCCTAAGGGCTTTATCAAACCCTAGGGTTACTTCAAAGCTGATTTGGTAATGCCTCATAGAACCGAAAACTTTAGGAGACCGCAACTCAGTTAGGCTTATATGGGTCCGGCACACACAGGTATTCCAGGAAATGAAAAAGCCGATGAACTAGCAAGAAAAGATTACGGCACCATACATCGGACCGGACACTGAAGAAAGAAAATATGTTTATGAACTTTAAAATATACGAAAAAATGACTAGAGACCTCTTTACATTTGGGAAGAATATACTCCGGACCCTTATAGGTATCAGAATGGGACACATGGCCGTTAAGAAAGACCTGACAAGAATCGGAGTGTAGAATGAAAACCTTAATTGCCGATTGTGCGAAAAGGAACCAGAAACAGTCCGACATGTAATTTGCAATTACCGCAAAAGGCAGCAAATATTTGGGAAAGACACATTGAACCCAGAAAAACTAGGTACCACAGCAGTAAAAGACCTATTTCACAAACAGGATGGATTTTTTTTCGGTGTAATTATTTAAGGTTCTATTTTCTAGTACCAAAATGGCAAGTTTGACATTTTATTGGATGTTAGCTCAGGAGGTTTTTTTTACATAAAATTAAAAAAGAAAAAGAGAAGAACAAGCTTAAGCCTTGAAATAAAAATTATTGGTTTATTTTTATTATTTTTAAACAAAAATTACACTTTTAAATATTTAAAGATTATGTCCTATAATTCTTTATCTAAACTAATAAACTCCCTTCAACTGAAATGTTGATCCTAGAGATAATCCTGCACTAATTTAACCCTCAAAATCAATCCTTGTACACAGAGCTGTACTAATTTGATCCATGGATCTAATAGATCCGCGGGTTGTTAACGTAGCTAGTGAAAAGCCCGCATAATCATAACTATAAAGTCGAATTAATTCTAAGCACAAATTTGCATAGGAAAAACTTCTTTTTGCTTTTAGCTTCGGTTTTGAAGAAAACAGGTAGCGAAGCGTAGATTGGATTACAGTATTGACTTTTTCCAAAAAAGGTAACGGCGGTATATAGATATAGCGGGAAACGAAACTAATTATGAAGTAAACGGTTTTTAATGAGATTATGATGAATATCCGAGGAACACGAATAGCTTGACAAGAAAATGAAAAGTTAGTTATTGATGGATGATGACCAGAAGGAAAATATAATTAGTAATTTGAAAAAGTTATACTACATTTCTAGTATTTTTATTTTTCTGGATATCAAATATCCTGGACGTCAAATATCCTGCAATAAGACCTTCAATATCCCAGAAGAATATATAAAAGTTAGAATTGTATAAGATTTTCCTTAAAATAATATCGCGCTCTAATTCACATCCCTTCTTTTATGACTGTTAATAAAAAGCGACAATTTATAAGGGTTTCTGCCGAAACGCTGTAAGACTCTAAAGGAAATAAAAAAACTCGTTGACTATAAAAGATATTTCACTGTCTCTGGCATTTTACTTTTCCAGCTTCAGCCTGAGTTCTCAAAAGACAATTACAAAAGGTAAATGGGATTTGAAGACGAGTACATCATTTCTTTGGTTAAAGTTAGCGATAACGGAAAGCAGAAGGTTAAATATTGAGTCGTGTTAAAATTATTTTGATAGATTTAATATATAAATAAATATACAAGGGACAACTAGAATAAATGCGATAAAAAATTAATTAAGGCGCGTTTAAAACAGGAGGTTTTATATAGCAGTTAAGACCAAATATCTTATTTTAAATGAAACTTCTCGTATATTATAGGTAAAATTTTAAAAAAGTTTAATATATCACATGTATGCCATACTTTGATTTAACTACATGAAAATAAACAGTTTTTACTTAATAAATAGAAAAAACGTTTGTTTGTGCCTTTATTGTTTCAGAATCAGCTAATCAAATTGGTAAGTGTCACATGTTGGCATTTTTATTCGCAACATCTGATATTAATACAAAAGTTAGTCTGTCGGTCTGTTTGTTTGCCTATCTGTCCACGCATACTCAATAAACGTATTTCTTCTTGCTAAAATGCGTTAACAAATATAAAAATCTAATGAGGTTAAGCCAGGCGACTCTGATGGCCTTTCAATTGTTACCCTTCGACAATCCATTTATTTAAAAAAAAAATTTAGAAATGGCTTATGTACCGGGTGGCCAACTAAGAATGGACGTCGGCGATATCTCAGGCCCTAATAGTCGTAGCGCCTTGAAAAAAAAAATTTGTAATAAAAGTGGCCAAAAAAAAATGCTGGAAATTATTTTGAAGTTCATTGGTCAACCGCTAGAGGGCGCGACAGCTTCTTTAAATCTTAAAATTGCATTTTTGCCAAAAAACCTCCAATAACGTACACCTCAAAATATTATATTAATATTCTAGGAAGATTTCCTCACAAAAAAGTTTCTACAAAAATTTCTGTCAGTGGTCAAATAAAGTGGTGGGGGGCGTTTTTAGCTTGAATAAAGAAAACAGCTGAAAATCAGCTGTGACTGGACCGATTTTTTTTAAACATATTTTTTTTTAAGTCTATTGTTGCCTTATTTTTTCAACCAAAAAAAAAATTCAAATTACTTTTCCTAAAATCCGCTAGAGGGCGTTGACTTGTGACTAACCCTTTCTGACGGATTATTTCAAAAAAAACTCAAATGCAACTATATATATTTTTTTACGTCATTAAAAGCGGGGAAGAAAACCAAAGAAACTGGTGAAAACGGCACTTCGATATCACTTGTTAAACTAAACTTATTAACAAAATAGTGTCCATTCGAAAATAAAAGTGATAAAAATGGCCATAAATTACTATTTGCTTACACAAGCTGAATAAACTCGTATTAACTAAGTATTTTTAAAAAGAAACAAACACAGTAGTGTTTTAGAAAATCCGAGATATAGAACTGATCGTTATACGTTTATTTATTACAGGGTGTTAACTAAATAAAGTTGACCAAATTGGCCTATTTTGGGAAAACTGTGCATACAGTTTATAGTTGTTCTATAGGAAAGTTTTAAAAATTTGGCACCATACCATACCATAAAAAAGTTAATTAAAGATACAAAAATAAAATAATTTGACACTTTTAACAATTTTGATGATACCGGATGTAGATGAAAACTTGCTTATTTTAAACAGAACACTCTATAATATGTTATTTGATATTTAAATTCTACATACAATTTTAAGAAATCTTAGGTGGTACAATAAATAATATGTTATACACATAATTTATTTAGTGCCTCCCCAAATGTTCAAAATGCATTCCATCATTTTCTATGCACTGAAACATCTTTTGTTCGGTAGACAAAGCTGCAGTCTCTACCTCAGCAAATGAGAGAGTCTGCATGCAATCCCTAATCCGGCCAATCATATTTTGTCGGGTCGTAGGTCTTGTTGCAAAAACAATTTCTTTAACTCGACCCCATAAATAAAAATCCAGGCACGTTAGGTCTGGTGATCTAGCCGGCCATGGAAAGGTACCGCCCCGTCCTATCCATCTACCAGGGTAGGTAGCATCTAAAAACTCCCGAACATTTCGGGCGAAATGTGCTGGACAGCCACCGTGCTGGAACATCATTCGTTGGCGAATTTCAAGTGGCACATCCTCTAATAAAATTGGCAATTCCTCCCTTAAAAACTGCAAATAATTTGCACCATTTAATGCGTTGTTGGCCGATAATTCGACCTCCTAATATTCCTGCCCAACAATTTAAAGACCAACGGCCTTGATGCTGGACTTCTCGCATACAGTGCGGATTCGTTGGTGACCAGTAATGAATATTGTGGAGATTCACGCCTCCATTGCTGTGAAATGTAGCCTCATCTGTCCACAATATGTTTGAAAGCACCTGAGTCTGAATTTGGTGCTTTTCGTGTAAAAATTAATTAATTTTACATTTAAAGCATCATCATCAAAAAATGAACTCTCCTTAGGAAAATTAAGTCTCATCGCGTATAGTGAAGATTAATATCCAAAAGATCGCTTACCTGTACTCCTTAAGAATATTCTGAACAGTAGTTCGATTTACTCCCAGGTCGTGCGCTATTGTTCTAGTACTTAGGTGAGGATTAAACTCGACGTAGGGTAAAACATTTATTATGTTGTCTTCGGTGCGTCCCCTGCGTTGTCTCCGAAACACGGGCAGCCGAACGTTTCCAGTCGTTCGCAAACGATGTATGATCCGAAGAAAAACTTTTGCAGTAGGATGGCGTCTATCAGGATACTGATGCGCATACACCCTTGCAGCAACTGTGGCATTTCTCATACATTAAAAATAAGTACCTATTATGTCAAACGCCTCTTCGTTTGTGTAAAGCATTGTTAAACAAAGCAATACGAAAAAAAGAAATAAAAAGTTAAGGAACAAAAAACTTGAACAAAACACAAAAAACTGGAACAAAACAGGAAAAACTGGAACAATACGAACAGCTGGTACAACACGAAAAACTGGAACAACACGGAAAACTGGAAAAACAAAGTTCACAATACGGCGAACTAACAAGAAAACTATTGGATGTTATTAGCGAGACTTAAAAACGCTTTAACAATCGCAAGAAGAGACGCTTAAATGACATTTAACTGAAATATTTACATATTTTGCTTCCATGGTTACCTGCCACTTTTGTTTCCATAGCCTACTAACTCAACTTTCCTATGCACAGTTTTCCCAAAATAGGCCCATTTGGTCAACTTGGCTTAGTTAACACCCTGTATAAATAAACGTATAACGATCAATCCTGTATGTCGGATTTTCTAAAAGAGTACTATGAGTTTGTTTGTTTAAAAAAATACTTATATAAAAGGAGTTTATTCAGTTTATCTAAGCAAATAGGAGTTTATCGCCATTTTTGTCATTTTTATTTTCGAATGGACACTTTTTTTATAACTTTTGTTTAAGAAATGATATCGAAGTGCCGTTTTCACCAGTTTCTTTGGTTTTCTTTCCCGCTTTTAATGACGTAAAAAAATATATATAGTTGCATTTGAGTTTTTTGAAATAATCCGACAGAAAGGGTTAGTCACAAGTCAACGCCCTCTAGCGGATTTTAGAAAAAGTAATTTGAAATTTTTTTTTGGTTGAAAAAATAAGGCAACAATAGACATAAAAAAATATGTTTAAAAAAAATCGGTCCAGTCATAGCTGATTTTCAGCTGTTTTCTTTATTCAAGCTAAAAACGCCCCCCACCACTTTATTTGACAACTGACAGAAATTTTTGTAGAAACTTTTTTGTGAGGAAATCTTCCTAGAATATTAATATAATATTTTGAGGTGTACGTTATTGGAGGTTTTTTGGCAAAAATGCAATTTTAAGATTTAAAGAAGCTGTCGCGCCCTCTAGCTGTTGACCAATGAAGTTCAAAATAATTTCCACCCTTTTTTTGTCGCCACTTTTATTACAACATTTTTTTTTCAAGGGGCTTGTGTGGGTAGGAACAAAGAATAATAAATTCGAAGAAATAATAATCAATGATATTAAACTCATTAAAAATTGGTGTGACGCAAACATGATTTCTTTTAATATTTCCAAAACGAATATTGTGACATTTAAGGGTGTTACTACAAATCCTTCAAAGGGGGAGCCTATAATGAAGAGAGATTGCTCCAAATTTCTAGGAGTTCTTATTGACTCAAAATTGAAATTAAAGAGCCACATTGTTGCTTTGAAGGGGAAGATTGCCTTTGCTTGTAATGCTGTTAGATAGGGTTAAAGTGGTCCGCATTGAGGTTGGTATAGAGGTAGCTAGAAGTGTGTACTTTGCCGTAGTAGAGTTCCACTTAAAATATGGAATTTAAATCTTTTGACGGATTTCGGCGTTTTTTTTTTTAAACAGTGGTTTTCGATAAATCCGTGGTGGAAAGTTTTCAAATGAACACCCTGTATATCTAATAATAATAAATTTATTAGCAATAAATAGCATTACAATCATAGTAACATATACCCATAAATATATATTTTTTGTAAAGCACCTAGCTGAATGAACAGCTGTATGTACTGACATAAATTTACATAAATCTATTATAACTTATTCGACAGTATTCAAATAATACCAATTTTAATAAATTTCTAATTGTATCATTATGAACTAAAACTAAACCTAGACCTATTCTATACGTATACATCAAATTTCTTATTTTTTTTTATTCCTGAAAACAGATTTTTAAAAATTGTGTAGTTGGTGACTATATAAGATTTACATTTTTTCAAGAAAATTTTTATTTTTTTTATTTTTCTAATATCTACTGGTAACAAGTTATATGTTTAAGATCCAAAATATGTTAAAAATCGTTTATTGACATTTTTGTGATGTTGTGGTATCTTCAGATTTTTATGAGATTTTAATCTCGTATTTTGCTGATGGTCAATATAGTTTTTATTATTTTGTTTATAGGTATAGCAACATGATGTTAGAATATATATTGATCTCACATTAAGAACATCCGCTGTAAATAATAAATGGATTGGATAATGTTTGTTCTTTTTATAAATTATTTTTAAGATACATTTCTGTATGACATTCAGTTGGTTTAAAGTAGTGTTATAGAGACCTCCCCATACCAAAATGCCGTACCGTATAAGTGACTCAACTAATGCCTTATATATTACTATCAATAACTTTTTAGATAATATTTTTCTTAAAATGTAAAATGTATATATTAATTTCCTGATGTTATTTTTTAGTTTGATTATATGACTTTCCCACTTCAAGTTTTTGTTATTATACCCAAATATTTTGTATTATTTACTTCCTTAATATCAGTTTCAAAATTTGGTACCGAGATACATGAATATCTAGTGCGATATGCTACAGAGGCAGAGAAAGGTAGGTAATTAGATTTGTTTAAATTAAGTGTTTTTATGCTTATCGGCTCACTGAAAGTGTCTCTAATTTTAACTATTTGTTTGCGGTCATTAAGATATGATTCAAATAGTTGTAACACATTGCCTCTTATTCCATAATTCTCTAACTCGTTAAGTAGTTTTGTATGGGGCACTGTGTCGAATGCCTTAGCTAAATCTAAGAAAATTGCAATGCTTTTCTTACCCATGTTAATATTGGTTGTTATTTCTGATACTAACCTGTATATTGCATCTGTACTACGTACTACAGATGCAATATACAGGTTAGTATATAGCAGTAACCTGTATATTGCATCTGTACTACGTACTACAGATGCAATATACAGGTTAGTAAGTTTTTCAACAAATCCAAACTGATTTTTTTAAATAATGCAGTTTTCCCTAAAGAAAAGTCTATCTTTAGGACGTCTTTCAAATATCTTACCAAAGTTATTCATAACACTTATAGGTCTAAAATTGTTAATGTCATGTTTATTTCCTGATTTATAAATTGGTGTAACAATCGTTGTTTTAAATTTAATAGGGATAATACTGGTCTTAAAAATTAAATTTATAATATGTATAAGTGGTTTTAATATATGGACATGAATATTTTTTATTAGCTTACTTGGTATTTTGTCAATTCCTGGGGAGCTAATATTTTTTAAAGAATTTATATTTTTGATTAGTCCATTGATTTGTACTGGATATAGAAAAATTGAACAGGTATTACTAATTTTACTATCGATATTGACTTCGCTATTTACAATTCTGTCTGCCATATGTATTCCAACATTAATAAATTAATCATTGCAATAGTCTGCCATATTTTTGTCATTTTCAAAACTTTGTCCGTTGTTATTTAAAATATTTATGTTATCATTGCTTTTATTTGTTTGTTCATTTGTAGTTTCAGATACTAACTTACACATTTTTTTAATATGATTTTTGTTTTCATTTATTTTGTTATTATAATAGTCATACTTACATTTTATAAGTATTTTATTCAAGGTGTTACGATAAGTCTTGTACTCATCTTCCATTTCATTATTTTCTTTATTTTTTAACCATTTTTTTAAAGTTTATAAGTCTCTTTTTTATTGACTCTATGATGCCATTTGTAATCCATGGTTTTATCTTATCATAGTTTCGTATAGTGATTATTTTTGAGGATAATGATTAGTTGTAAAATTTCATAAATTATACAATCTGCCAGTGGCTTCTTGTAAATCATTAGAATTTAGAACTGATTGCCAATTTTCTATTTGTAATTTTTTACTGAATTTAATGTCATCAATTTGCTCTATTTTTATTTGTTTTATCTCATTTCTTTTATTAATGGTATCATAAGCCTGGTTTGTTATATTATATATGTTATATATGGCCGGGTTGTTTTATATTGAGTATAATTGGATAGTGATTAGTTAAGTCAGAATTTAATATAAATGAGTTAATATTCAACTTATTTGTTTTTAATTTCCTTCCCACAAATAAATGATCAATACAACTAGCAGACAAAGATGTCACCCTCGTAGGACAATTAATATAGAACAGAAATTCATATTTGTATAATGTTGATAGATACAAATCAATTGTTACGATCATCAGAAATATCAAAGTTAGTATCACCAATAAAGATATCAATGTCACTCTTTAAATTATCTATAAAATAGGAATTTATATCCTTAATAAAATCGTTTTCGTTAGTGGATGGTGGCCTATATAAACCAGTTATACCAAAGCATACACCCTGGATGTCTAATTTTATTTTACTCTTAGTAACTAGAGATTGAGGTAATGTAAAGTCAACGATTTTCACATTTAAATTTACTTTAGTATAAATTAACATTCCATCGTTTTTATTGTATTTAGCGTCATTATAATAGACATTATACCCAGGTATATTAAATTAATTGCAATGCGAATCACAGAGTGGTTAAAATTCTCCTAAAATTATCACATCACAGAAGGATAATTTAAATCTTTCTAAAGTGACTAACAATTCTTCAAAATTCTTTTTCATACTTTTTATGTTTATATGTAATACACTTAATATATTCTTACTTGTATTCAGCTTTGATGCTAATATGTTTTCAGATATTGCTTCTTCTGGATTTCCACGACTTTCTTCATCTTCTTCCAGACTCTCAAGTATTTCTGCTTCTGGTAGTGTGGCCATCAGAACTGTCTTAAGTCTATTGATGTCCATTATAGTCTATTTTACTTTTAGCATGTTAACCGCATATTTATGGGATGGACATTCAATATTACTTGCTTGATGATCAATATTATAGTTTGTTTTAAACTTTTTGTTGGCTTTAGCACAGTTTATACATTTTTTTTTTGACTCTGGATACTCGCGAGACTCATGTGGACCACTGCAATATTCATATATAGTTAAATTGTTGCACTCTGTATTTTTATAGTAGAATTCTTGGTATTTAAAACACCGCTGTACACTAATGTCCTCATAGACTCTGTATCTTTGCCACTGTAGAAAAACTTTCTGCATTCCATAAATTTGTGAAGAAGCTCAGCAGAGCATTCAGCAAAGATTGTTTTATTTTTGTTGTTTTTAAATTCTCTAATGTATGTAATTGTTAGTTCATCATTTATTTCAATAAATTGGTTTTGCTCCCTTTATCCTTTCTCTATCTCATCCTTGGATATATCTTCCTCAACACCTACATTTTTAATTCTTGGTTTTCGTAATTTGGTAATAAATACTTCATATTCCTTACATAGTGTTTTTTCAGCTTCTTCTTGCAATTTTTTGATATCTTCTTTTGTTTGACACTTTATTACTACACTACCTGCTTCTCTTGTATCTTTTACACTGACTTTTAGCTTTTCTGGTTTAACATTTTCTTGTATTTCTTCTTTGGTTTTTCTTGATAGTTGTGGCTTTTTAGGCTTTATGATTAGTCTAGGTATATTCCTAATCGGCTTGGCCGTAGGGTCGTTCTTTGGTTTATTAGGTATTTCTGCATAAGAAAGCATTTGGGGTACCGATCTTCTCGACCAGTTAGGGAAATGTCAGTACTTCACTACGCTCGATCTCACTTCAGGGTTTCATCAGATCGAGATAAATCCAGACGACATTCCCAAGACGGTTTTTTTTTGTAGAAAATGGTCATTTTGAATTCGTCCGAATGCCATTTGGCCTGAAGAACGCTCCATCTACCTTCCAGCGAGTTATGGACAACATTCTTCTTAGTATTCAGAACGAACGCTGCTTGGTTTACATGGACAACATAATCATTTATTCGCCTACTGTTCATAAGCACATCGCTAGACTTACTGAGGTTTTTAAAAGTCTTCGTAAGGCAAATTTAAAAATTCAGCCTGACAAGTGCGAATTTCTTAGTAAGGAAGTCGCTTATTTGGGACATTTCATCATCCAGGCGTTAAACCCAATCCTGTTAAAACTGAGTGTATCCAGAAGTTTCCCATTCCTACCACCACCAAGGATGTCAAATCTTTCTTAGGTCTTGCGGGATATTACAGATGCTTTATTCCTAATTTCGCCAAAATCTCAAATCCTCTGACGACTCTTTTACAGAAAGACACTTCTTTTAATTTTGATTCTGAGTGTATGAAATTATTTAACGATTTTAAAAAGTCTCTTGTATCTGATCCAATTCTTATATACCCAAACTTTGAGGAAACGTTTGTTCTGACAACCGATGCTAGTGCCTTCGCTATTGGAGCTGTACTCTTACAAGGACCTGTAGGAAAGGACCTCCCAATAGCCTATGCAACAAGGACTCTCTGTAGTGCTGAGACGAGATACTCCACTATAGAAAGAGAACTCTTAGCCATCGTCTGGGCTGTGAAACATTTCCGCCCGTATCTCTACGGTCATAAGTTTCTTCTAATTACTGATCATCGTCCTTTGTAACAAAATAAACAAAAATGCGGACGCTCTTTCAAGGGTAAAAATTAATCATGTCAAGGATTGTATAGATCTTCAATCAAAAATTACTATCCTTGCCGCCAATGAAGACCAGCCCTCTACTAGTAAAAAAACACCTCCTTCCAATGAAGATGAACCCGATGATGACGATAGATTCAATAGATTCGTAAATTTATACAGTACTCAGTCGATTATTGATTATTCAAAAATCGCAATTTCTAATTCACAACTTTTAGACAAATCACACAAAAACATCGTAAGTTTCTTTTGTAAAACTAAACTCGAAGATCTTCATTATAAACTAATGGACGATTTACTTGAAGAGAATATCGAATTTGAAACTCATAAAGTTAATATCCTGTCAAGCACAAGTATAAAAAATCGAAAATATTTTATTTTTCTTTTGCCAGCTAATAAAGATTTAATTTCTCAACACCTTTTCTATGCTCTTTACACGTGCAGTAATGAATTTCCTTACTCAAACTTATTGTGTTGAAAACAATCTTAACCTACCGGTTCTCGGATTATTTTCGTATATCTTTGCCGACAAAGATATTAAATTGAGAATATCTCAATGTATCGTTTTAACACCAAATCAAGACCAAATCCCTATCATCTTAGATCAATACCACGCAGAAACGAAACAATCAGGCGTATAAAAGAAAGATATACCTGGCCTGGTTTAACTCGCGATGTAGAAGTTTTTATAAAAAAATGTGATATTTGTCAAAAGGTAAAAATTTATAGAAAAAATCTTAATACTCCCCTTGTAATCACTGAAACCCCCAAAACACCGTTTTAAGGAATAAACATAGATCTTTTTGAATATCCGATTAGAAATTATGTGTAAACTATTAGGGACGAATTAACTAAATTCACGCAAGTGTACCCCCTACTAGATAAAAAGGCATCCTCTGTAGTTAATACACTATTATTATTTTTTCAACACTACGGTACCCCTTTGCGGATCCATTCTGACCAAGGGCGAGAATTTGACAATAGCCTTTTAAAATAAAAAATCTTTGTAAACTTTATGATATCAAACTAACGTTTTCCAGTGTAAGCCACCCCCAGTCAAATGGCTCGCTTGAGAAATTTCACGCGACTCTGACTGAAATGATTAGAGCCCATAGCGCTGAACACCCTGATGAAAATCCTTTTAATGTTCTGCCGTATGCGGTAATCTGCTACAACAACACTAAAAATAAAACTCATGGGTTTACACCCTACGAGCTTATTTTTGGTCACACGTCCAGTAGACCACCGGAAACTTTATATAATCAAGAACAGTTAATAACGAAATATGTCCGAGATTTAAATAATCGTATTGAATATTATTACAAACTCGCTCGCTCTCGAACTAACGATAAGAAAGAAAATGCTAACATTCGATTTGACCGCATTGTAAATAGAAATAAATCAGAATATCAAGTAGGACAAAAACTTTATATCAAAGAGTCGCAAATCACCACCAAAGCGCAAAACCTCTTTAATGGCCCCTTCGAAGTGTTAGAAATTTATCAAAATTCTGCAAAATTGAAAAATTTAACAACTAATTAGACTTTTAAAATCAATTTTGATCGTTTGAAGCCATACTATGACTAGAACAGTCCTATTTTATTTCAGATTTCTCTTGCTGATCCCAGCAGCGGTCACTCAATTCCTGCTTAGGCCTGTAAATAACACGGTTGGCATATTTATCCACGAAGAAGGAAAAGTAAGAGTGTTGAATAATAAATGGACCTTGCTTGTGTACAAAGATTTAGAGCCCATAAGGCAAGCCATTAATCATAATGATAAGTTACCTTCTATCCTCTCTGACCTAACGGCTGACTCTTCTCCCCGTATTACCGCTTTTAAAAGTATTGTTCAAACTCATTTTAGTTCAAGCATCGCTGACTCTGTTAATCTTAAATTGTCAGAACTTACGCTGATACTAAAGACTATACCTATCGAATCCAACGCGGAAAAATAAACGGAATAGGTAGTATCTTTAAATCAATAACCGGCAACTTAGATTCGTCTGACGGCGAATATTTTAATGAATGCATAGACAAATTATCGCACCATGAACGAGAACCTGAAACCCTGTTAAAAAACCAAAAAGTTTTAATTCAACCATACAAAAAATTCAAATAGATGAATTAACATTCCATCACGTTATTGAAGAAATAAAAACATCAATGATAGACATTTCAGATACATTGAAGTTTTATGAAAGCCTAGTAAAAACTTTAGAGCTTTGCGAGTTTTTAATGGAAAGTTATGTTTATTTGGAAAGTTATTTAAATGATCGTTTAAACTCCGTAACGTTTGCTCGCCTAAAGATTTTACATAGCTCAATCATAAACCGAAGGGATTTGATCAATTCTCTACAAGAAGTCTCGCGATCTCTTTCAAAGAATAATTTACCGTTTCCCACCTACCTTCAATACGCTGCTCAGTATCTTGATGTAATAGAATTGCAAGCCTTTCAAACTGAAAACAAAATAGTATTTGTGCTTAATATTCTATTACTTGAACCTGAAACCTATACCCTATACCGAAACTTTCCTATCCCAATTATGGATAATCGAACATGTCTCTCTCATGTAATTCCAACAATAAATAAATACATTGCGCGTGATGACGATTCTCTACTGTACATTTTACCTCCAAGCCTGAATAAGTGCAAACTGGTTCAAATCAATAGCTACATTTGTTCCAACCTCCTACAATATCCCATAGATAGCGATGCAATATGTGAGGCACAGCTACTGAGGCAGAGTACCCAGTTACGGATCACTTGTCAAACTTCCATTCTCCAGACGTCAGACTATCATGTGCAAGAGTTGGACCAAAACTACTGGCTAATAACCGTCTCAGGACCCCTACCAGTAACCATCCAGTGTGGAAAAGCAGAAGTTGCGACGAAAGTCATCCGAGGGAACACCCTTCTCAGACTCCAACCAGAATGCAACTCCTTTATTGGTAGTACCAGGGTTCACTCTAAGTACCCAATAAAAGTCTACAAAAATGTTACCTATAGAAGTCATCCTGTCTTGATACCGTACGACTGTTGCAAAAGCTTCCCAACCAAGTTCCATGTTCCCGAACCTTTGAACATTGAAAGGCTAGAATTAGTAAACAACAACTTTGTTTGAGTCCAACATGTGCATAGAGAGGCAAGAGGGGTGTTTTGTTTACAAACATATTTGCCGATTATCTGTTGTCAAGTCGACGCAAATTTAGCATGAATTTAACTTATTTGTGTTGTATTTTATAGGAAAATTTAAAACAAAAAGTATAAATACTACAATTAACCTAATTTAAGAATAAATATAATATCCTTAAAAAATTGGTTCTTTTATGAACAATCATTGGCAAGTCCATCAAATATTTTCTGTTATTGGTTTTTTTCCACTTGAAGCCTTTACTATTGATCCATCTTCTTAAGGAGTCAATGGAAAACTCAAAATATTCAATTTCTTCCCTGAACTTTTCTCTTATTGTTGCCAATATTACATATTCTTTTCTGCCGTACATATAATAAATTGTGTCCCGAATTCTATGTTTCAAATATGTTGTAATTTTGGTTTTTGCTGTCTTTTGCTTGGAAGATATACGGGCTGCGTAATCCTGATCTGATTTTATCCCATTCTTCTTTATATTTGCGATCGTTGTTGTGCTCAATTTTGTTGCATCTGCGGCTCGCTGTATCACATTCTCAATTTGAAGTGCAATTCCGTTTCGGACTTGTTCCTTTTCCAGTTGAAAAAAAGCCAATATATTTAAAATCATCAGCTGCGATTGTTCATTATACCTATTATATCTTTTTTTAGGCATTATCTAACACTTTTCGAAATAACTTTCAAGAACAAGTTGACAAGCCAATATTTTTGATTGACAGTGACGGATATTTCACATAACCTAGTATATAAAAGATGAATAATCATCAGACACCAATTTTTTTCAAAAGTTTGTTGTCGCCGCTGTTTGGAATATGCTAAACAAAGATAAACAAAAATAACGTCATTACAAATGGGTATAATTTCAACTTTAGCCAATTATTTCCGAAAATTTGTTCCAGAATTTGCGGTACGCACCGCATCTATTAAAAATTTGATAAAAAAAAACATTGATTTTGTTTGGACAGATCAACATGAGGAAGCCAGAAAATACATTATAAATAGTCTTACTTCAAAACCTTTTTAGTTGTATTTAATCTAGACTTGCCTGAGTTGTACAACGATGCGAGCAGTGTGGATTATGGAGATATCCTAATGCAAAAATATGGTAATCAGAATAGAGTTGTAGCCTATTTCAGTAAACGAATATCACCAAACATTTTTAAGTTTATTTGGTTAGAATTAAATTTCTTATTGTAACTGACTGTAACTCTGTCAAAGCAACCGTGAACAAAAAAAAATTGTGTCGCAAATCGCCAGATGATGTAGTTATCCGCAAGATTTTAAATTTAATATTATTTATCGTAAGGTTCTCTACATTGGAGTCGTAAAAACTGTTCAATTGTTACTGTTACATCTTTGGTTTCCGAAACTTAGGGAATTTGTTAAAAGATATGTTAAATACTTTCTTAAGGTGCCACGAAAAAAACTCGTACCGGTCTCCTGCAGGGTACGATAAACACTCATGTCACACTATTCATGTCGATTGCTTGGGTCCTTTGCCCGAGACAGCTGATAAGTAAAAATAAGCTTTAGAGAGACAAAGTAGGTTGGGGTCTTAAGATTATTTTATGATGAGCAATGTCACATTGGAGTCATAAAAACTGTTCTATTGATACTGTTACATCTTTGGTTTCCGAAACTTAGGGATTTTGTTCAACGATATGTTAAACACTTTCTTGATGTGCTATGAAAAAAACTCGTACCGGACCCCTGCAGGGTACATTAACCCATGCCAGACTATTCATGTCGATTGCTTGGGTCCTTTACCCGAGACAGCTGATAAGTATAAATAAACTTTAGTACTAGTTGACGCATTTAGTAAATTTCGTAATTTGATTCCATTTAAATCTGTTATGGCAGACTAGACAAAAAAAGCTCTGCAAATATTTATTTGTAATTTTGGCACACTTAAAATTTTCATAATGGATAGTGGAATCAATTTTCATAATCAAAGCTTGTGCAAGTTCTTCGATGAATAGATAAATCACTACCATTTCATTAAACCTGATATTCATCAAGCCAATGGTCAAGTTGAACGCTATATGCGTACGATTGTAAATTTTTTTTGAATCAAAACTCGAATGAAAGCAGAATGGCCAAGCATATTGTGGAAAAAAATTATATCCAAGTAAGACTAATTTTGAGTTTATGGGGCGTATGAAGTAGTCAGTGTAACCACTGAGGGCAGGTACGAAATCAAAAGGATTGGAACTGGAAAATATAAAATTCTAAAAGCCGACAAGGAGCACTTACGTTTGTGACCAAAAGAGTGGTTTGTAGGGTTAGACTTGACAAATTTATTAGATATGTTTGAAAAAGAAAATAAACAAGTATTTACGTAGCATTAGAATTATGTAAAAATGTGAAGTTCTGTAATGTTAAATTTTGTTTAACATTGCAGAACCTTTTTTTACTCATTTATTTATCATTGAGTCAGCATACTTCAATGTTATTTGTATTTCAGGGTCAGCATACTCCTATTGCCTTTACTCGTTTTTTTATCATTGGGTCAGCATACTTCAAAGATATCTTTTTTGGGCACCTGGAATACAAATACTTAAGTACTAATATATACCTAATATACCTAGGTCCTCCACTTTTTTCGGAGGCATATTATTCAGTTTAATTTCTGGCTCTATGTTACGTTTTCCTTTTTCGGTATAGGTCATGTACAGTATCTTTTCAAAATTTGTACTTAGTTATAGCACAACCACTCAAAGTATTTTAAAAGATCATCATTCGTAACTTTTTCTAGTTCATCCTTATTTTTAGCAGAATATCCTAGAGGTTAGAGGTAGTAGAAGGACTTCAGTATCTCTTATATGGCATGACATATTTGTAAAAATCAATATAACAGCTGTTGTCAATAGTTGTTCGTTAGTATCAAACTAGCACTCCCCTGGTAAGAGCCAAAGTGAAATGAATTGCCCACATATTGTTGCGATTATTACGTACTAGTAGCTATATAAAAAATGTTTTTCTACGGTTTTTCACAAATATAAATATTTTTAAACAAAAGCCGAATGGAGAATAACAAATGGCAAATAACAACAGGCTTGTTCGTTTCCAGATTTCTCAAATTATGTCCAATTTCTTAAAAATATAGTATTGGACTATTGTACAAGAAACCTAATTGCAAAAAATAGAATTATAATGCCCAATAATATCTTAACATAAATTAACGTAACGATTAAAAGATCCTTGTAAGTTCTTAATACGGATTATCGTGAAGAAATAAACGTACAATAATTTAATAATAATTAATTTGATATAAGCTTACTTTTTTGATATTATTTAAAACATCTTTTTTTTTTTTTAGAAAATTTAAAGCAACAACACATTTTGGAAAACATAAATTTCTATTAGGCATAATAATTTTAAGAATATATTATATCTGTATAATATTATAGCGGACAAGTAAAGACAGTGGATATTTTTGTTACCTAGTAGTAAGCTTAGATATTTTTTAGAGATTTTTTTTGGAAATCCTTTTTTGAAGAATAAAAGCTAGCACGGAGAGTTAAATAGCAAGAGAATAGTTCTGCTTCCCGTCTTACGGAGAATCCTGATAAATCTATCCTTTTTTTTTTTTTTGGATTTGTTTGTTTTTGGTGCTTAAAAGAATTGTGACTTGGAAGATAAATAGATAATTAATTTTTTTTCATATATAATAACAATACACTTAGGATTTTTCTTAAAATTGATTTTTCTTATAACTTGATGAAAATGACTTTATTGGTTTTTACTCTATGGTTGTTTATTATTCTTTTAGAAACCCTGATTTATTCATAGACTTTTACAAATATGTTATTGTTGCTCGTACCACAATACTTGACTAAAACTTTTAATTATTTATTAACTTACTATTGTTCTTTACGAGTAAATGTAGTGCAAATAGATAAATCATACTGATTAAAATGCATAAATTATATTTTAAAAGGTAATATCCATATCCGCTTGACGTCTGCCTGCCACTGCCTTCATAGGTTGTCAACTTTGACTAATTAACACAAATGAGTATTGATGCTAAAGTTTTTTGTCTGGTATTTCACTTTATGGCTACGAAAAAAATGGATCATGTTTTATGATTAGGAGATGAATCATGGAGATGGAATCATGGTAATTAAATCCCACATTCGAGTTGATCATATGCAATATCAGTTTGCTTTTTTCATATTTTCGATTTTTTCTATTCCTCGAACAAATAAATAAAATAAAGAGTATCTACCTTTCATAAAAGTTTTTTTTTTTATAAGTTGAGTAGATAACTGCAATAGTTAGAGTCTTTTCCGCATCACACACTGCATTTTCCTCGACCTAAAGCACAAACCTGAAGCATCCTTATGCTTTTAATTCTTGATTTAGATTAAGCAACACTCACTTTTAAGCTATTATTTACTCTCATCAATCAACAAATATCGGTAATCTATGCGATGAATAGTGTTGATAATTTTTTGTATTTACTACATGGGTTACACAAGAAAAAAAGGAGTGAAACAGAGTAACAGTCAAAACTGCAAAACAATCAACTGCTTTTTCTTAAAATAAATCAGAACTCCTGGACAAAATTATCGCAGTACTTGATTTTTAGAGATTTTTTTTTAATAAAGATAAAAAAAATAAGCGTTGTTAACTATGCATTATTTATTAACAAAAAAAATTATATTCTATTTAACAAAGCAAGATTTAAGTAACTAAATTCAATACAAGGAAAATCATCGATTTTCACTAACTTCAATTTTGATACAAAAATAAAACAATAGACCCAAGAAAAATATTAATGAATTCTTACTATCGTGTATATTGCCACCTCTAGCTGTAATGAGTGCTTCAAGTCTTCACTGCATTTCTCGTATCAAATTTCAAAAACTTTCCTGCGGAATGTTTTCCCACTCCTCGGCAGTTTGGTTTGCTTGCAACATCTCGCATGTAATGATGCCAAATGCTTATGTAGAAATGGCAAAAAAAAACTTTATAATATCATAAAAATTTGTCACTTATTTTGAAAAGCACAAAACAATACTACTGTTCCCCTTTAATAAAATATGAAGCATTTAAAAAAAAATATGGTAAGATTCTATACAAAAGTCAAATGAATATAACGGATATTAGAGAAAAGGGCAACATCTCAACGTCGCTCGATCGTATTGTGTTAATCGTATGTTACCGACACAAGAAATCTTTACCAGTGACATCGTCAAAAAAATATTTACAGGATAAATATTTATTATAGTAGATTATGCTTTAAATATAAGTGATTTTATGAACCCTTTGTGTATTTGTTAACGTACTTCATAAGAGTACAGGTACCTATCCTTGTGAAAAGATCGGCTTGGATCGCTTTTTTTTCATGGTGCCGCATACACGGCACAAGTTTTTACCATTGAGACAGTTTACAAAAACGCTCACATTCAAACTTTTTCCTTTTTTAACCACAAATGAAAGAAAAAACACAGAACAGAAAACACAAACAAAATACCCTCTTGCCCCTGAGCATATGTTGAACTAAAACAAAGTTGTTCTTTACTGATTCTAGGCTTTTAATGTTCTAAGGGTATTGTATACAATTGGTGGTATTTAAATGATACAGCATTTAATTTCGGTTTTCAATGCTTCGATGGTTATAGGCTTGTTGGCATAAAACTGTCACTTCAGATAAACCCACAGCCAGAAGTCTAAAGACGTTAAATCGCAAGAACGTGAGGCCAATTCTGGTCGACAAATCCGGAAATGACACGATCAGGAGCAAACTCTTGTAAGACCGTCAATATTTCACGGGAGGTATGACATGCGGCACCGTCTTGCTGAACCCACATATCGTCAAGATCAATAGCTTCCAAACGAGAAACAAGAAACTTTGTTATCATAGCACGATAATGTCTGTCCTCTATTCACCATGTGCGAAGTTAGTAATATAGAAGTTTGCAAATCAAAAATGCTTTATTATTAGAGATAATATTTTGTTGAAGAAACTGGTAAAATCGAGCAATATTTACACAAAAAAAATACTGCCGAACGTCCTTCTATGATAAATATAATCAATAAACTTCAGCATGAATTCAAGTTAAAATAATCAAGTCATACAATTTAAATTAATTTGTTCACTTTATTATACACTGTTGTAGAGTATTCATATAGAATTCATCAAAGCCCTCTCTAACCCATTCTTGCTTACTTCTTTTCTATATTTGACCTTCATGATTGAGCTCCAAAAGAATTAAATGATTTTTGCAAAGTAAATATAACCAAAGACTTTCTTTCTTCGACTTTTCTTTTGTTTTCTTTTGTCTTTAGACTGTTCGATAGATACATGTTGTTGCAGCGTATTTAAGAATAGACTGTGACGTTAGCGACTTTCCTTCTTAGTAACTTGAAGGACACACAAACAATATCCAGAAAAAATCAATGTGGGGGGAGGGATTATTCGATGATACTATTGTTGGGCCTTTATTTATTAATGGTAACTTTAATAGCGAAACTTACTTGGAAATGCTAAAAAACTTCTATTTAACCTAAGATTGTTGAAGAAATAAGAAATCAGTTAAATATTCATGGGAGTAGAAACCTAAACAAAGATTAAAATTTATTACATTTTCAACAAAATGGAGTGCCACCCCACTATGATCTTCCTGTGAGTCAATTTTTACATGATGCGTTTCCAGATCAGTGAATTGGGAGAAGAGATCCAATAGAATGGCCGGCGAGATTACCAAATCTAATAGCCCTTGACTTTTTTTCTCTGGAGTCACTTAAAAACTGTTGTCTTTAAAACGCAACCAGCTTCACTCAATAATCTTCGGCAATGGATTATAACAGAATGTGCATCTGGTCCAAGAGAAGTGTTTCAAAATATGAGAAACGAGTTTGAAAATAGATTATACTTTTGTTTAGCGCAACATATAATGCATTTTGAGCATCTAATTAAATTAAATAACACTTAATAAAAACAAAGTTTATTTTATTTAACATATACCTTTCTTTGACCTATAAAATTTAGGAAAAATTCTTGTCCAGGTGAAAACTCCTCTAAAAGACTTTAATTTAAGGTATCACAAAAAGGGAGCTGCCATTTAAAATTTTGGGGTTAGGGTGCATCGGGCCCAATGAGTAACTCACCCTATAACCAAAATATGGTTATAGGGTGTCACTCACCCTATAACTGGTGGTTGTAGTTCCCCCTACGTGTGTACTATTTGTACCAAATTGCGCTTTTATAACTTTTTTAGTTTCAGAGATATTTGCACGGAAAATTTTCAAATTGACACTCTGTATATACGGAGTATAGTGTATACTGTATACGGGGATTTAGCTAAGGTTTATTATTGCTGTGTCTAGTTCGTTGTCATGATAATTATTCCTGTTTCCTATAATTTTTACGGTTGATGCACCCATAGTTCGTTCGTACTTAGATTTTTTTGCAAAAGCTATAGCGTTGTCAACGACCCTGCTACGGGCGAAAGCACCTGACATTAGGTGAGCTAAGGCACACATAGGGACCTCTGCCTGTATGACTAGACTGCAACTGTAGGATAGCGTTTAAAAAGACGCGAAAGAGAATTAAAATATAAACCATGTTATCGGGTAACACCCAGCACGCGCACTAGGTCAAGTATGTGGGTAACACGTACAGTTTACCAGAGTGCCTCATTTTTCTTAGGACTATTATTGGCCTCTGGTAACCCTCGGTAGGACATAATGGGTCCTTTAGGATACTGCAACCCTTTTGTCTGCCAATCAGGAAATAAATGTGCATTTTTTTAAAATTATAATTGTCTTTATAAATTAGAAATTGATCAATTTTTTTTAAAGGCATCTAATATATTTTAGAAAAAACCATTTGACAAAAGATTAGAGCCTTTTTATTCGCATTAGAATATTTATAATATATACCAATTTACCACAATATCTGGCAGAAATAGCCACAAAATAGTTTCACAGTATGTAATTTATCACTGAACCCAACACAAAGCAAATGAATCAATTAAACAGTGGGGTAATCCTTCGGGCTTATGCTTTCCGTTTTCCTCTGGAAAAAGCGCTCCCGAAGCGTTTTATCATCTTATTCGCGATGAGGGGTCCAGCATTTCCAGTTGAAAATCGGCTTGCGTGCGGCAAGGACACTTCAGTGTAACGTACGATACAGGCGCAACAAGTTTAGTTTCCGCGGTTCGTGTTTAAATCTTACCGGCAGTTGCGTCCTAGCTGCTTAATTCCAGTTGGTTTCTCTGGAGAAGTTTGCGTAATCTGTACTTCTGGATGAAAGTCCAGAAAGTAAAGGAGATTTTTAGTAAAAAATAGACAGGTGAGTTGTGTTAAGTAGCTTTAAGAAAATTTCTAGCGTTTAACTTTTTGATAATATTGATAAATATTTTGGTGAAATATTTAGTATTTTTTATATTATTAAATGTTCCAGTTTAGTTTTTGTATTTTTTTTTTGCATTATTGTATTAATGATGTTTCAACATTATTTTAACTTTTAACTATTTTTCTTGAACAAAGTTTATATAAATATATGAACAAACAAATATTATCAATTTGGGAAATAATTCTTAGAAAAAAGTTAGTCGAGAAAGAGGGCATTTTGCTCTTAAAAGAGCGAGCCATATTTAGTAAAGAGCTTAATGGAAAACTTTCGGCTACCATGGATACTGGATGGATCGCGAAAACATGTTAATATTTGAAACTCTGTACTTAATTTAATAATAACTGGAATATTAGTTATCACGTGAATAGTAATTCTAATGATATATTACTCTATAAAGGATGTATAAAATTTAGGTTTAAGATAGGCTGATCTGTCGAAAAATTAAAGAATATTAGCGTTAATTTAAGTCTTAATGTAAGGAAGGATATTAACTTTATAATATCCCGACATAATTAGAAAATATTTAAAAATTAGTAATATCATAAAGGCCTTAATAATAATGTGCTTAACTATTGTTTAAATTACGCTGTACATAAAAAATATAAATTAGAAGAAAATTATACTCTTTTACCAGTTAAATTACACATGAGCCAACCCGAAAAGATAAAATATATTATAGAGAACTACGACGATAATAATAGTGGACAGAACCTTTAAAGCTACATTTTAAATGCCTGCTGTTTAAGGCAATTAGAAATTAAATAAAAAACCAGAAGTATTTATTACTAATAAAGTAATTAGAATAATGAGAAATTAGACATAACTAAAGTTGTCAACGTCAAGAGTGGTAGAAATCCAAAACTAATAATAATAAATTCAAGAAGACGAAATAAAACTAAAAGAGCAAATAGTTGCATAGTATCGGGATCAGTCAAATATTAAAAATCAGTACTTACTAATTCAGTACTTTACTAATTCTTAGCTCAAAGTTCTTATCAATTAGTATTGCTAGAGATATATTATTTATATTATTTATTACCTTATTCCTACTACTAGGTTGATAAGGAAGGGGGATTCTGCTAAGGATATTATTAAATTTGGTTAATTCTTTTTGTTAGATATAGATACAAAAAAATTAAAATTAAAAATTTTGCTAATTAATTAAGAAACGAAAGAAAATGATCATATATCACCCTTAAGGTTTGGCACATCTCGTGCCAAATACAAAGTGTATATGATCTGCCGAAAATATACCGCATACTTTATGGGATGTTTCAAAACAAACATTTTTGTTTATGTAGTCATATATGTGCAAATATGAAAATTGCACCGTCACACAGTTAAGTGGCTAGACGGAGTTATCGGAACAGTATCATATTTCCCAAAATATTTACGTTGATTACAAGAACAAGTTTATATTTATCCAAATATAATACTGTAAACCTTTTTTATTGTAGTAGTAGTAGCAACGTGATAGCAACAAGTTCAGCGGGTAAGCATAAAAAGGCAATTCCAGAAATCTCAGTAATCCCTATCATCACTCCTGACCGCCCTCTATAACCCCAACCAGGTGACCTGTCCTTGTAATGAAGAAAAGCATGACTTTCCAGTCTGGGTCATTGATATCAGCTGTCTTCCTGACAATCCCAGAATTTCACTTCACAGTCTAGCCAACCTATTGCATTATGAAATGCTGCTCCTGATAAGCGGTCTCCTCGCTGCAACTAGGTCACAGTGAGCTGGAAGCCACACTTAGCCACAAAGAGATGCAGGTACCGGCTATACAGTGACTTGTTAAGATATGAGAAAAGTGCCTTTTACTCAGTTCAGCCCGAACCAAAGAGCCTCGCAAACTCTTGCTTCAGTTTGCATGAAAGTTGTTTTGTGGGCTTGGATGACCTTTGAGGCGCCGTTAATGTCAAAGAAGCACATGTCTCCAAGCAAGTATGTGAAACTTACTTCAATGCCACGCTGGTTTGTAAAATAGAAGTTATTTCTAAATCTGACTGCAGCATGATTGGAATTATTCGTGAAGCCCGGTATAAATAGCATTCATTGACAACCAATTTGACAGCGCTCTCAGTCACTTAGGCAATGCCCAATCTTGATACTAATGGTAAAGCGAATTTCATACAACCTTAAATTCTATAGTTTCTAAAACTTTGACGTGTATTTATCTTTACCTAGTTTATTATTGTAATTTATATATTTCAGATAAATAAAACGGTTTGTAAGTGTAAAAAATATAAAAAACATTACCCAAAATTTGGTGATTATAAGACAAAAATATACACTGATTCCAACATTTTGTCTAAATATTTGTGCAAAGTTTTCTAAAAAGTTGGATGATAAATAAACTTTTAATTGTATTCGCAATGTCTCTATTTTTAAACTAGGTCGTTTCACTGTGCTCCTTGACTTTTAAATTTGTTGGAGTATTCGTAATTATCCTTGCTACTTAGACTAACTTGGACCTTTGTTCCCAGACTAAACTGTTTAGATAACCACAAAAGATAAAATATAGGAGATGGAGATCGGGAGGACGCGCAAATCAGGCTTTTCCAGTCCATCATTGCGTAAATCGTTGATGTTTAAGGGGATAAATATCTACTCTCAAACGGCCAACATTTTCAACATGGAAAATATGGCTGTTCCTACTATAAATATTCGCGTGTAAAAAATACCTTATTCGAAACCAATATTATTCAAAAATTATATTCATTGTGATATAAAAACGCAATAAACGATGTAACGATCTTCGGGATGTCAAGCCTTGTAGTTCTTGAAGGACTTGGACCGTACTTTGTACCGTCGCTCTCATGTAGTGTATAATTCGAAATTTTGATGATAAAGAAATGTTTTTGTTTCTCAAAAATAACGCTGCGAAAAAAAATTTTTAGAAAATCATGCGGGCTTACATACTTATTAATCACCTTAAACTTTTGTATCAAATGGCTGTCCTCTAGTGTGATAAAATGTCCTTTAAAATTACGCAAATTTTAAAGAACATAGAATCTGCTGCCCAATTGTGTAAAAAAAAAGTTAAAAGACTTTCAAGCAATTAGGGTGTAAAGAGCTGTGTAAAAAAAAAGAGTTTATTCGGTTTAAATAATTTATTTTATTAATTGGTCAAAATGTGTGCCACTGACGAGACAATAAAAAAGCCTATTTTGAAAATTAAGTCTTTACAAACATTGGTAAGGATTTGTGTGTTACTTGATTATGTGTTAAAACCTTTTATATTATTAATATTTTAAGGTAGGGTTTTAAATTTAGCTTGTTAATTAAATATGCCCAAAGAAAAAAGTCTTAAAGGCCCCAAACTCACCATTAGACTTTGCAATTTATATGTAATATGTCCATATATAATATGTATCAGTATGATGAGACAAATTTCATCATACTATTTGATTGGTTTCGATTTGTTATAACGAGCAAAATATGTAGATACAATATTTTCGTTGAGAGTGATTCGGCGAATTTCATTGTCCAATTTTACTCGTTTTTTGTTATGGCACCAGCCAAATACACCAGTGAAATAGTCTCGTTAGTGTGCGGAATTAAGTTTTATTGTCACATTTGACATCGATGTGATTTTGCCGTGACTTTTTAGATTAAAAATACAGAATTGCATTAAAAACACGTTATATATTGAAGGAGCTTATAACAACATTTATAAACATTTACTAAAGCCATCTTTGTGTCAAGTGTAGTGTAAAGATTATATGAACAAAAATTTTAAAAATAAAGCATATGAGAAGTTGCTTTGTTCTCTATTTAACAAAAATATTTTATTTATATAACAAAATTCATATAAAATAATTTTAGGAGTTTTGAAAACATATAAATTACTGTTAAAATTTGTGCATAAATATCGGTATGATTTTTGCGGCAAATTAAACGATACTCTAGACTAAAAATTTGTCAATTAAATGAAAATGACAAAGCACGACTCTTTTAATTAGCGCTTTTAAGTAATTTGTATCTTTGGTAATAAATTCGTTTCAATTAATCATCTAACGTCTTTCTTAAACTACTATTTTCTTCGATAAATAAGAAATGTCGTTACATGAGTTTTAAGAAATGACTACTCCATTAATTGGAGCATCAAAAAAAGATTGCAGCCTTTTTAATAAATGGTTCATTACAACTTGATTTGTAATGTATATCATTGGTTAATTTGTGCTATTTGTAATTAAAAATTTTACATATAAGTATGAGATATTTTTGCTATGCCAAATTAGTAAAAACAATTAAAATATTAAAAACTTTTCAATCTAATCATAAGCATTTGATGTTTTCTTGTTCATTAATACCAAAGGTAATTTTGACAATAATATAATTTTTTTTTGTCGTGAGGCTTTTGATTTACATAAATATTCATAGACTATTACATTTACAAGCAGTATTTATTTTATATTTATTTAGAAACAATTAAGGTAACTTATAGAACATTTATTATTTTATAAAATGTGCGGGTTTTTTACATTTACATTTAAATGAGGATTTTTGAACCTTTTCCTAAATAATTACAGAGATTTATTTTATAGTTGCATTGTTATATAGGGTGATAGTAAATAAGTGCGACAAACTTCAGGAGGTTATTCGGTATGGAAAAATAATGACAGTTTTCCATATAAACGTATGTCCGCAAATACTTCGTTTTCCGAGATACGGGGTGCTAAAGTTTTTCTTAAAAATTCACGATTTATTTATTGCTTTGAAACTGGTCGAGATATGCAAATGAAATTTGGAGGGTTTTAAGAGGTAGATCGCGCATTTTTTGGCATGCAACTAAGAATTTTATGTTCACCATTAGCGCGCATAAGGATAATGATCTTAATTTTTTTTAAGAAAAAATGCTTCCCTACTGAGATATTTCAAATTAAAAATAATTTTTGAATTCCTCGTTCTATTTGTGACAAGAAACCTCTCTTATTTTTTTCGTATGTGGCGCCATTTTTATGCAAAAAAAATCTTGACGCGTATTTTTCATTTCTTTAATACATTATCTAGCAGGCTACTGTCAACATTTATCTAATATTAAATACAAAATGTCAACATTCATCTGCGAAATACGAAATGTCAAATTAGCGTTCCTTCACTATTAAGCTTTTAGTTATTATTAATAAGTAATTAATTTTTCTTTTATCGAAAAAAATGGAAAATTGTACAAATCCGGAACTGTGAGATATGCATTTTATTTATTGCCGAAGTAATGGAAATGGTCGGCAAGCTCGAAGATTGTATGCTGAGTTGTATCCAGGACATAGTACCCCATCACACAATATTTGCTCATCTTCAACAACGTTTGTGTAAAAATTGTACGTTTAAGAAACAAACGGCTAACTGCGGGCGCCTTAGTATGAACGTAGTAAGTATGAACGGTGCAACTAGAAGAAGCAGTTCTAGAGTTAATTGCGGAGTCACCTAAAAGAAGTACTCAAAAAATTGCCAATATATTAAATGTGAGCAACTTCACTGTATTTGGAATTCTTAAAGAAAATCATTTGTATGCATTTCATATTCAACTTGTGCAAGCTCTACTACCTAGAGACTTTTTTCCGCGTCTATTTTTTTACTAATAGATTCTTTATCAAATCGCTCAAATTCCTAATTTTAAAAATGGTATTTTGTTTACTGACGAGGCTACTTTTGGAAGACATTGCATACGAAATTTCCATAACATTCACTTATGGGTTAAGAAGAATCCACATGGAATCTTTAAGGCTCATTTTCAGTATCAGTTTTCAGTAAATGTATAGCTTGGATTAATCGACGATCATATGATCGGCCCATATTTTCTCCCACAATGCCTAACAGGAGAATCTTACCTTTATTTCCTACAGGAAGAGTTACCTGTTCTTTTTGAAGAAATTCCTCTACAGCTGAGGCAACACTTACGGTTCATGCCTGATGGTGCGTCAGCCCATTTTAGTATCAATGTACGTAATCAGTTAGATACAGTATTTCCAAATCGTTAGATAGGTAGGGGAGGTACAGAACATTGGCCTGCTCGATCGCCAAATTTAAATCCTCTAGATTTTTGCATTTGGGGTTTTCTTAAGTCATTAGTTTATTCCACTCCCGTCGAAAATATTGATGACCTGAGGAATCGAATTATAGCCGGCTGTGAGATAATAAGAAATACATTAGGAATATTTGCGCGAATACGAGATATGCTATGTGGTTATTGTATCGCCGTATTAAGCGCCGTAGAATTAAGCGCAAGTTCTGGATTCATCCAATCCATCAAAGTAAAGAACACACGGGGACATTTAACACACTTTTTGAAGAACTAAGGCGTGATGGTAGTAAGTTTGTCAACTTCTTCAGAATGTCTATTGCATCCTTTGACGAACTCCATGAGAAGTTAAAAAATGAAAACCAACATAAGAATACTAAAATGACAAATTCTGTTCCTTCACAAGAAAGGCTTGCTCTAACATTGAGGTAAGTAATAAATCAATATAAAGTAATTCAATGCCTTTCTCTCAATAAAATATTGACCTGACACTTTTTACTGATGTTCCCATTGTACTAAATATTATTAAATAAATATAACCACAAGATCCTTACCACAATTAAGAAGTCCAAACAATTCTGATATCTTTTCTAATCATTTTTTTTTAAATGGTTGAAATCACTGTCCAAAGTATAGAGAACAAATTGACACAAGTTATTTTTTCAAAATTAATTTCATTTTATTGTATGTACATTTTAAATTAAAAATGTATACATAAAAAATTAATGTAAACCAAAATTTTTTGTCTTGCAAATAAGATTTTAATGAACTTAAGATAAGTCATAGGTAGAATCTGAATACACAGATACAGCTGGGGAGGGGCTCGCTGTTGATGGGAAGGTCTCTGGAGATGCGGGTAATGAAGTTTGGCCAAAATCTTGATAATATTGTGCAGTGGTTTGTCCTTGTGATTCAAGTGTCTGGCCTTTCGAAGTGTATTCCTGTTGGTGGTTTGAATCGTTCTTATTGTGATTCTGTTTTCATTTTTTATATGATTTGTTTTTTTTTATTTGAGTTTTAAATTGCTGATGGACTTGGCAATTTGGGGCTGATAGGTTTGGGGCTGTTGTGGTTGGAAGCTGTTAATTGCGCTGAACTGATTGGAATAAGACATTGGCGGAGTGGAAAATGATTGATGCTGCGGAAAGGGGTAGTTGTTAGGATAGTAGGAAGGTGTTTGCGGTGGAAGGAATTGAGGTTGAGCAGTGCTAATACGTTTTTTCTTTATTTTAGAAATTACTTCTAGAAAATCCATTTGAAATTAAAGAATTTCACTGTCGTCGAACTTGTTCAAATGTTGCAAATGCCCTAGAAAGAAAGACATATGAGGATTAAGTGGTGGATCTTCTAATGCTTTTATCATTTTTAGCTCAACCTCATCAGGCTGGTGACGTCTTTTGTGTTCTCGAGGTTTGGTCACGAATAGTCTCCTTTGAGCGTAATGGGGCTTCGGATAAAGCATCAACGTCTTCTTCTTCATTGTTTTCTGTTCTACCTTCTAAACTTTCTGCAACTTCCTTCGTCTCGAACAATTTATTTAAAAATTGCATTTGATTAGCGTAGACGTACTGCTTAATGTTAGAGGCACCAGCTCCGCTTTTCTTACTATCTTTAAGCTTCCTCTTCGACTTTAAGTACGCATCCCGAAGATTGCCCCATCTTTTTGTTACTTCTTTTGCTGAAACAATTATATCTAAATAGTGTTTTAAATTGCAAACCTCTTCATACAACACGATACATAAATAGTATAATAATAATATGCAGGGTGTTTACGGTCTTGTTATTATTTGACTTTTATTAGGGTGTTTTAGTGTCAATCACATTTTTTTTCCGCTGTTAACTCACCCATTAAAAAATAAAACACAAGATCCTAACACCCTGTATGGTAATAGTATCAGTAACTGATACTAAGCAATTTTTTTTTCAGATATCTTGCTAGTGTGTGCACCTTTACCGGCCTACATTACTCCTTTAGAGTTGGGATTTCTACTGCAAGGGATATAGTAAAACAAATATGCCAAGCCATCTAGTTAGTTATGAAGAATGAGTGTATACATGAACTTTCTAAAGATTATTTTGAAACCATTGCTTCTGATTTTGAAAAAACTGCCAATTTTCTACATTGCGTAGGTGCTGTCGATGGCAAGCACGTTCGTATAACTTGCCCGATAAGAAGTGGTTCTATGTTTTTTAATTACAAAGACTTTTACTCTGTGGTATTAATGGCAGTAGCTGATTCAAATTATCGTTTTGTGTATGTTAATGTTGGAAGCTTTGGCAAAGATTGTGATCCCTCCATTTTCAAGCAATCTACTCTTTGGCAATCGATACTGACAAACTCATTACAATTACCTGAAGAAAAATGCCTGCCGGGGACAGACTCTCCTAAAGTTCCTTACTACTTTGTTGGAGATGAAGCATTTGGTCTTCATACACATTTAATGAGGCCCTATGGTGGAACACACCTAACGCTTGAAAAGAGAATATTTAACTATCGTTTGTGTAGGGCTAGGCGTTATGTCGAGTGTGCTTTTGGGATATTGAGCAACAAATTGCGCATCTTCCACAGGCCTATAAACGTTGAACCGGATTTTGCAGTTGAAATTGTAAAAGCGTGCATTGTTCTGCACAATTTTGTTCGTGATCGGGACGGTTATTTGCCAGAAGACACAACAACAATATGTGATTTGGAAGATTGCCCAAGAGACCCAACAGTACGGGGTGGTCTAGAAGCTAACAACGTTCGAAAAATATTAAATAAATATTTTGTAACACATGTCGGGGCAGTTCCCTGGCAAATGAGTAAGATATGAGTACTAAAAAAATATGACAATTCCTAAATTTAATTTTTCATTTGCCTTTGAATATACAGCATATGCTGTATCAGTTTACTTATGTTATCCGATCCCACACTGAAAATACTTACCAAAAATATACTTAAATATACAAATATAAAAATATACAAAATACTTACCAAATGCATTTTTTTCCTCCATATACTCAAAATCGCTTTTCAGAGCGCAGCAAACTTCTCTCCATGCATCCTTGGTGAGATTCCTGCCTTTAAATGCATCTAGAGTTTTATCCCATGAAACAGGTTTTGCCTCCACTAAGGATATAAGCACATCATTGTCAATAGAATCACCCATTGCAAGAATGTATGCAGCTAAATATTAATTAAGAATGAACTGAATTAGGAATGAAATTAGCACACACTCACACGCTGCTACCAAAACTACTTTAAACGGTTTAAAATCTAAAACGTACCTTCTAGTAAACTTTGCCCGACTGAATGGCCGGTAAATAATCGGTGCGTGTGCAAGCTTGTATTTAATCATGTAGGCCACCTACTTGCCGGTATGTCGGTGATACTGTGACAGTGGCCGGCAGCTCACCGGCATTTTACCGGCACGGATCAGCGGTGTGTGTGGCAGGTTCCGTTCCCACCTGTGGTTAACTATTAGAATTTGGACGGCCGATTTTTTTACCGGCTGTCCAAAATCGGTGTGTGTGCAACTAGCCTAAGGGAGGTCATTTTGAACACTTGTTGTAGCTTTGCGCCTATTTAAAATTTTAGTATTGTTATTTTCTATTATTCTGGTTTAATGTTGTTGTATTAGATAGTTCTTAATAATGTATTAAAGAAATTAAAAATACGCGTCATGTTTTTTTTGCATAAAAACGGCGCCACATACGAAAAAAAGGTAAAAGAGGTTTCTTGTCACAAATTAAATGTTAAGGAATTAAAAAATTATTTTTAATTTAAAATATCTCAGTGGCGTACTATTTTTTCTTTAAAAAAATGAAGATCATTACCCGTATGTTCGCCAATGGTGAACATAAAATTCTTAATTGCCAAAAAATGCGTGATAACTACCTCTTAAAACCCTCTAAATTTCATTTGCATATCTCGACCAGTTTCAGAGCAATAAATAAATTACCCCGTATCTCGGAAAACGAAGCATTTCCGGACATACGTTTCTATAGCAAACTATCATTATTTTTCCATGCAGAATTACCCCCTGAAGTTTGTCGCCCTTATTTACTCACACCCTGTATATGATTTCTGGAAAAGTAGTGGATAAAACAGTCGGTACATTAACAAATTAGTTAAAAACCATAATAACAACTTTATTCTATAACAATGTAGAATTAGCTCCTGCTGTTGTATACTTCTGCTAGGAATATTCATACATAAAATATATTCATACAAAAAATGTACGCAGAGAGGTAGCGCTTTTATCATACATTTTATGTCCAATTCAGATATTTGCTAGGAAAACTAACCTGATATACAAACAATACTGCTTCTATCAAATGTTTGTTTTAAACCTATAATAGACTAGCAGAAACCTAAACGTTTATTTTAGGCGCCCGTTATTTGGATAGTTATTATCCTTGACATATACAGGGTAGCCTATTAGTTGTATTAAATACAAGATATTCCTACCTTTGTATACTTAAAAATGTAAATACCAAATTCTTTTAGGTGAAAAGTTCTCCAATCTAAGAATTAAAGCGTTAAAGCGTGAAACAACAATAGTCTTAGGAGGTCAATATATAAATATAGTTTTGCATATTCCTATTGCTCTTTACAAAACTATATTTGGTTAATTTTTTAAGCCATTGCCGATTTTCTAGTCTATTCGGAATCTATAACTGCTGATATCTGAGGGTGGTGCGAACATCACTGCACTTAGGCCTCAATAGGACCAGTGTGTGCTTTGTTAAAGGAGTAAGGGATTTCTCCCTTAGCTCGTCATCGAGCCCAACGAATCATTGAGGAGAGGACAATGTGGCTAAGGACCCTCTGATGTCTCCAAGGGATGAATGGGATACGAAGAAAATGTTGCTGCGGCAATAGCTACCTTTTCAAAACTGTCAAATAAATGTATTTGACAGTCACCAAATGGGATGGCTATTATCAGATTTACTTTCTCTTTAGTCAACGACAATTTGCGAATTGCCTCCGATTTGTCAGGGTAGCTGAGAAACTCTTCAGACAAATTGCAGTCTTGAATATTGTTTGGGGGGCTCCTTTTGGAAAGGACAAATAATAGGTATTGAAGGACCAGCGTGAACTTCACACGCAAAAGAAAATAAGAAAAGAAAACAATTACAAATTTACGGCGTCAATAACGACTTACCTGACACTCGATGAATTGGTATACTGTAGAACTGTAGATTAGATGGTTGGCCGGCCAGTTTTCTCAACACACACGCTATTCTATGTTTCGATGCGTATCGTACGATGGTACCGATCAAAAAGCCCGTCTCTCGCGGGAGGAAGCGTGCACCTGTCCAAGCCATCATTGACGCATGCACGCGGATATGGATTGTTATTGGTCAATTAAAATAATCAATACTTCTAACAAAATTGGCGGTGCATTCAAATACCCTTTAAATTTGCCAATTCCAAACATTCCGCCCACCAAAAAATACAATTTTTTCTCTTAGGCAACTTAAAAGGTCAAGTGTGTAATCACACCTAATAAGGATTTCCATAGCAAAACTCCTCAATAAACAACAAAATAAAAATGGTTAGCTAATTCAAATTATAATTTCATTCATTGGTAGAACAACACACAACCGAGAAAATAATGAAAAAAAAGGAAAAAAAAAAGGAAATAATAAAATAAACAAAGAATGGTCTTAAACTTATTGAGATGGCAAAGGACAAACCTTTATTAGGGGTCGGTCCAATAGTCGTTTCGTTGTACGAATTTGCACAACTCTGGGAACGTTATCGGGACTGGAGTAAATCCTTTCCAGCCTACCAATAAGCCAATTAAGAGGGGGTTGGTTATTGTCTTTGATGTCTTTTATGTCTTTGATTACGACAAGAGAGCCAACTTTTGGACAACGGTCAGGGAGAGTCCATTTATTGCGTTGTTGCAATCGATTTAGGTATTCCAAAGACCAACGTTTCCAGAAGCTTTGGTGCAATTGCTGAATCAATTGCCAACGTTTCAGTCGATGAAAAGGGATATCGATTAGTGCCTCATCAGGAGGGGCGGTAAGAGCTTCCATGGTCAGGAAATGACCAAGAGTCAGACACTCTAAATCATTGGGGTTGGAACTCATCTCACAGAGTGGTCTGGAATTCAAAATGGCTTCACATTGCGCCAAAACAGTGGACATTTTCTCAAAGGATAATACTTGTTGACCTATCACTCTCGCAAGATGCGCTTTAACCGATTTAACACCTGCCTCCCACAGGCCTCCGAAGTGTGGTGCGGAAGGCGGATTAAAGTACCATTGAATATGCAACGTTTCCGCCGAACCCTGCAGATAGGACAAAAGCATTCGGGAAGCACCTACAAAATTGGTGCCTTGGTCACTGTACATATCAGAGCATCTGCCACGACGTGAAACAAAGGCGTCTAAATGCCGCTAAAAAGCATTCAGAGGACAAATCGGACGCTACTTCTAGGTGTAGGGCTTTGGTAACCATGCACACAAACAGACATATATAGCCCTTTTGGCTTTGAACACCTCTACGCCTAGACATGGTAAGTGGTATGGGGCCCATATAATCCACTCCACACTGTGAAAATGGTTTAACTTGGGAAATACGAACTTTGGGTATATCACTCATGAAGAGGGAAAACGGAATTGGTTTCACTCTATGACATCTAAAACATTGGGATAGGACAGAATTTACGGCTCTACCAATAGATAAGATCCAAAATTGCTGTCTTAAAAGATATTGTAAAAGACGTGGACCAGGATGGCCATGATCTTTATGAAACATTTCAATAATTAACGAGGTCAATCGATGATCTCTGGGAAGAAGCATGGGATGCTTGGCATCAAATGGTAAATCAGAATGGCGCAGACGTCCGCCCACCCTGACGACTCCATGGGAGTCCAAAAACAGGGCAAGTTTTCTAAAGGGTTTAGGGGTAGCTAAATTGGTTTTTAGGCATTTAATTTCCTCAACAAAGACTTTGTCTTGGACAGATTTAACAATGATACAAGTAGCTTGATATATCTCATCAGCACTTAAACTTTGGGATAAGGGAAGTGATCTTTTCTTTAGACCTTTATCCCGGAACCGTATGCAATATGCTACGATGTGTTGAACAGTTTTTAAGGAAGAAAACCGCTCAAGCAGCCTAATTACAACACATGAATTTTCTGGTATGGTTAAATTACAAGTAACTTTGCGTTCTTCTTGAAGCGCAATCGAATTATCCTTTGGATCGAACTCTAAAGGGGTTGGCCAGAGTTCGTGAGACAACTTTAACTATGGGGGGCCATTGAACCATAACGGATGGTCAAGCAATTGCTTGGGCAACCAGCAGGGTTTCCTACACCACTGATGTGAAACCACCTATTGGGAGGAATTCTATCTTGGATCTGCTGAACACGATTGGCTACAAAAATCTTAAGCCGGGAAGGATGACTTTTAATCCAATACAAGGCTACACTGGAGTCAGACCAAGCATAGATTCTGTCAAATTTAATGGGAGTTAAATGGTAATCACAAAATGCATAAAATTGGAAAGAAGCAAGGCTGCACATGTCTCCAATCGGGGAACGGATAGAACCTTTAAAGGACACACCTTACTTTTTGCGCATAGTAAATTTACATGTACGTTACCTTCAGAATCAATTTGTGTCATGTATAAGACACCACCATAGGCTAACAAAGATGCATCATAATAACCATGTAATTCAGTGCAAACAGCATCAGAAATAGTTACGTGACGTGGAATCGCAAATGAGGATAATAAAGGAAGTTGGGAGACATACACTTGCCATTGGCTAACGACATCTGAAGTAGGAACTTCATCCCATCCAACGCCTTGAATCCAAAGACGCTGAATAAGGCACTTGGCAACTAATACAACTGGAGCTACAAACCCTAATGGATCATAAATCTTGGCTATTTCGGACAAGATAACTCTTTTGGTGCACTCACGCGCGATTGGTTTTACTGAATAGGAAAATACATCTAACACTGGGTTCCACTGTAACCCAAGAATTTTTAAGGTACAATTGGCATTGTCATTAAAGGAGATATTGTGTTGATGTGATTCAGGCACTAGGGATAACAACTCCTTACAATTAGAGGTCCACTTTCGAAGCTCAAACCCACCGCAAAAGAGTAAATCTGTTAATTGCTTCTGAAGTTCTAAGATTCCTTTAACTGAATGACCAAGACCAATTATATCATCCACGTAAGTTGACTTTAAAAGAATGTCACGAGCAAGGGGGAATTCTTTTCCATAATCCTTGGCTAATTGGTGTAAGGTTCGGATTGCCAAATATGGACTACAATTTAGACCATAAGTGACAGTACACAAGGTATATTCTTGAATAGGGTTTGAAGGATCAAACCTCCATAAAATCTTTTGGTATTTTAAATCTTGTTCATGGATGCCGATCATTCTATACATTTGGCAAATATCGGTGCTAAACACAATGGGGAAAAATCTAAAGGTTAACAAAATGGTAACAATATCATTTTGGAGTTTTGGACCTGGCAATAAAACATCGTTTAAGCTAAGGTTATTAGAGCCTTTTGAGGATCCGTCAAATACAACTCTAATTTTAGTAGTTCCACTGTCATCTTTGACAACACAATGGTGAGGAAAATAATATGAAAGATTGTCAGCGGAAGTACAGGGTATCATGTGGTTTTGATCCAAATAGTCTTGCATAAAATCGTTATACAAGCTTCGAAGACTTGGATTTCTAATCAATCTGTTCTCCAACAAATTGAAACGTCTCAAGGCTTGATGTCTGGTATCACCCAAGTCAATGTCTGGTTGCTTAAAGGGAAGACGCACTACATAGCGTCCATCAGGTTTTTGAGAACAAGTGGAAACAAAGAAATCTTCACATTTCTGTTCCTCAGGACTCAAGAGAACCTTATCTGGAACATCCTCAAGCTCCCAAAATTTATGCAAATTGATATCAAGAGGACTTTCAACTGGGATGGTACTTGGCACATAGGTACACAATGACACAAATTCATTAGTGGGAGTATTATTGCCACCTATTAAAATCCATCCAAATATGGTTTTAATAGCACATGGACTACCATTGATACTTTTCCTAAAACCTGGGAGAATAATCTCGGAAAACAAAGGAATACCTAAGAGCAAATCTATACCATGGGGTACAGCAAAATTCTTGTCAGCTAATTCAAGACCTCTCAAATGTTTCCACTTGGAGGGATTAATTGGAAAGGTTGGGGTATTTTCACAAATGGAATGCACAACAATTGCTTCAAATTCCAAACATGGGCCAGTTGTGGACAAAACCTTTAGCTTAACCGTACCTAATGACGAAGCTGTAGACATATTGTTTATGCCTTGAATAGGAATTTGGCTAGGTGTAATGGGTAGAGCAAGTTGCTGTACACAAGATAAGGTCACAAAATTAGCCACATTAGCACAGTCAAGCATAGCACGACAAGGAAACAAATCTTGAGAAATATTGTACACTGATATTTCAGCTGTAGCAAACAAAGTAGGTTCTTCATGGGAAAGCACACTTGTCAAGCAAGGCACTACAGAAGTGGCATTAACAGTAGGGGGTTCCTTGAGTTCACTAACATTGGGAACATCATTGATAGGTTGGAAGTGCAGCAAAGTATGGTGTTTCTTGAAACAAATTTTACAAACCTTGGTTCCAAGACATCTAGGAACACTATGAGTCCTGGAGAAACAATTGAAACACATATGCTGCTGTTTAACAAAGGAATATCTTGCTGAAACCTCTGCTTCAATAAACTTGGTACACTTTACAAGGGGGTGTGAACTCAGGTTGCAGAACAAACATTTCTGCTAGGTATTGGTCATATAAGCTTTGGTTGGAACCACTCTTTTAGATCTATTAGGGTCATAAGATTCCTTTTGTTTCGAATTGGATTGAGATACTACTTTGGGTTCATTAAGAAGGACACTATTTTCCAAGGCTTTACATGTTTTGTTTAAAAATCTAGTTAAATCTCCATATCTGGGAATGGGTTTATCACTGCATTCAATTTTAAATCGGGTTTTTAAGGAAGGGTCAATTTTTTGCAATAGCAAATTTAATTTGGTAAAATCCCACAAATCAATTCTTTGCAAGGAATTTAAAGCCTCCATATTTTGGGAAAAGGTAGTGATAAGTCTTCTCAGATCAACGGCAGAGTGAGTTTTGGCTGGAGGTGCATTATATATAGCTAGCCAATAGTCAGTTGCTAGGGCTCTCTTATTCTCAAAATGCTCAATTAAAGCATTAAAAGCCACAGGATAATTAGCTTCAGTTAAGGCAATGTTTTTAATAAGCTCAGCTGCTTCGCCTTGAACAGCCATTTGGAGATGTTGGAATCTTTGTATATCAGAAAGGGATCTTTTCTCATGGACAAGGGTTCGAAATAGATCATAAAAGGCAGGCCAGTCTCTTCTGTTCCCAGAAAAGACAGGGACTTTAATTCTAGGTAGATCAAGATCATGATCATGATCATCACTTGGCAATTCACTAAAGGAGTGATTGTTGCCTTTGCAGCCACTTTTTGGTACAACATCTACTGGAGGGAGTAACTCTCGAAGCAAGGAATGAACAACATATTTCATTTCATCAAAGGTATTTCCAAGAGAATATTGCTCATCCTGTTTGTCATCATCAGAGCAAGCTAAAATGTCTAAATGCAAAGTCTCAAAAGAAGAACAAATACTAGGGAAATCCTCAGTGCGGGCTCTCAGTAAATTCAACTTGGAAGGATGGTTTTGACACTCAATAGCCAAATTATATATGGCTTCTAAGCGTTTAATATAGGACTGACGCTTCTTTATTAATTTAGCTGCTACTGGCTGATTTGTAGACATGATGGTAACTAAGAATGGTAAATACTAAATAAAATCTCCACAATATGGAATTAATGGAAATTGGTATCCAGACAAATCGTTAGGTTTGTGTATATAACACTGGTATAGATAACGCCAGAATAACGTCGAATATCACAAAAGAATGAAGCACTAATAATTTAACGTTCCACAATAAACGTTAATGGAATGGGGTATCCAAACAAATCGGAAGATTCGTGGATAAATCACTGGTATAAACAACGCCGGAATAACGTTGAATCACAAAAGGGTATATTGGTCGGTAAAAATGAACTTTTATCAATCCAAGAGTTAAAGTTCAAATTTCTATTGGGCAAAATCACAAAGGTAAACAATCAAAAATTGGGTTAGGTAAACAATAACAAAACATTGACGTTATGTCTTGTCACCTGTCACAACAATGGGTTAAAAACTGACCGGTTATCGGTTATTGCAACCGCACATTACTCGGACAAATGGAAATCGACACCAGTGTCATAGGAATGCTACTTGGTCAAGCGTTGCTATAAAAAATGGTAAACAAATGTTTTTTTTAACGGAAATATCTGCGTCTTGCTATGGACTTCAAACCAAGGTTGCGATTAAACACTTTTGGATAGTTAAATAGACTGTAAATTTTAAGGACGATTCGATTTATCCGGCTCGAAGGACCAAATGTTTGGGGGGCTCTTTTTGGAAAGGACAAATAATAGGTATTGAAGGACTAGCGTGAACTTCACACGCAAAAGAAAATAAGAAAAGAAAACAATTACAAATTTACGGCGTTAATAACGACTTACCTGACACTCGATGAATTGGTATACTGTAGAACTGTAGATTAGATGGTTGGCCGGCCAGTTTTCTCAACACACACGCTATTCTATGTTTCGATGCGTATCGTACGATGGTACCGATCAAAAAGCCCGTCTCTCGCGGGAGGAAGCGTGCACCTGTCCAAGCCATCATTGACGCATGCACGCGGATATGGATTGTTATTGGTCAATTAAAATAATCAATACTTCTAACAAAATTGGCGGTGCATTCAAATACCCTTTAAATTTGCCAATTCCAAACAAATATCATTTCACCAATTTTTAGAAGGCCTGGGAGATTATTATTTTATTAGTTCTCTGATATTCACCATGGTCAGACTCACAAGTTGCTCCGGCTCTAGTCATTGAAAAGCGGTGTTCCTCTTGACTTTGAAGCGGCTCGATTGCCCTTACTGTGGTTGTGCCCCTTGATCTGGCTCCCAGCCTGTTTTTGAAAGGAGCCTCCACGAGGGTGCGATGGCATTCTGCGTTCATTCATTCTTCATTAGTTCTAACGTGAGGTGTAGTATTGTATTGTATTGTATTCTATACGAATAATCACTGTTTTATCTTTAGTTTTATTATTTATGCCATATATTTCAGTATTAAAGACACTGTTAATGCATTTAATGCTAAGTACTGTGCCAAACACTAGCATTGTGTTCAATTGGCGGTCTTTGGACTATACGCCGCAGCCCAAACCTTTTTTCATCTTGGAACCCTCCGAATATATATCGTCATCCGATTGGGATCAATGACGTTTATGTTGATTATGTAGGATTTGGTGATTGAAAAGATTAGCGAAGCAGAGTTAACTTAAGCTTCCAGATTCATTGGTCCGTTATGTTGAGGTAAGCCATATTTTCAACATAGTTTAGTTTTGGAGGAATTGATCTGATCCACTTTATAGTCCTAGACATAATACAATACGTTAGCATAGGTCATATGATAGATGTGGAGATCCACATCCAACTACCTTGGACGAAAAGTCCCACGAATATTGTGCGCGTATACTATTTGTAAGATATATATGCTTTCTGTAATCCCTTTGCAATGTAAGTGTTCCAATTTAGTTTGATTTTAAGTATCATACCGAGGTACTTTACTTATCCAAACCTAGCTTAGTGAGGTGCCTTAGTTTTTTGTTAGTTTGGGTCCCAGAAGGGATATTACTTTTTTTTAGTTAATAGCATCATTTTGGTATTTTTGGGGGTAATAATGACATAGATAGGGTATATTCCGCACACCATTTCGTTTGCAAAGCGATTGCTTAAATTTTGCCGTTTGCAGAATGATTGAAGTCATAGGCTAATAAGTGGTGGTAATCATTATTAATGCAAATTATGAGATTGTTCAGAACCATATTCTATAGTAAAGGTGATAGCACCCCTTTCTGCGGACAGCCCATGGCTACCATTTCCCTAATGTTGACGGTTTGCACATTTATGTGTATAATTCTCTAGGAAAGCATACTGAAAATCAACCAAATAATCTTATCTGAGATGTTTCTAGTGATTAGCTGTGTGCTGTGTTTTGTTGTGTCGATGTCAATAAATACACTTACGGTAAGCTTTTTGTAGGCTATCGAACTTTTCCCCCGCCCTATCACTGAGTCGAGTTTGCACAGACTTCATTTTAAATGATGATAGACTAATAGGGCGATAAGCTTTGAGACCGCTATAGTCTAGCCTCAATGGTTTCGAAAGAAACGCAACTTTGACTTTTCTCCATACCTTCCATACCATGCCTGAAAGATGTATCTTAGTGCGAGAGACGCTTTGAACATTTCCTTCATGTGTGGCAATAACGTTTTCAGGCCATCTGAGGGTAAGTAAAGTACCTGAATCCAGTCCTCTGTAACGCTGGAACCGGAATCAGCAAAATTTGTAGCAAATAGCCGTGCTTTCTTGGAGGTTGCCAGTAGAGGTGCATCGTAGGTTGCCTACTTTCTGATATAAGTTTTTATTGAGAGCTTTTCGGAGTCTCGCAACATCGACATTTCTCTATTTTGCTGCATTTCTCTATTTTATTGCAGTTCTTCATGTTTCTTTCAGCCTTTATCTAACAACCTTTTTATATTCATTGAGGTGGCTCCGACAAAGGTACCAGTCCGCTACTCCAGTATTGCTTTATTAAAGGCTTTTCTTGATTCTGCCCTGATGTTATCCAGTTTTTGATACCAACCAACCCAGGTTTTACCAGAGTTCTGGAATTTATTTATTTGTTTATTCATTCACGGAACTTGGCCGTTAAATAATTAAGCAAATTTAAGTTTGGAGCAAACACCAGGCAAAGTAACTATATATATTATTCATATTACAGAGCATTCAAAACATAAGTTATAAAATACAAAAATAATCTTTGTCACATGCCTAATAGTATAATCACAATACATTATATTTACCAAAACTAAATATTTTTCAAGAAACACTCCTAATCAAACTCACAAATGACTTGTAAGGCATCCCGAAGAGATCAATGTCTATAGGAAGAGAATTCGCTAATTTAGAGGATTTTGAAATGAATGAGTTTAGGCCCAGATTAGTGCGCCTATAGGATTAATTAAACGTTAAAACATATCTCGTTTGCTTTGTTGGGACAGTAAGTCCTATTAAAGCCAACAGTAGAGGACTATACACTAGAGAGTTCATAAGCTTAAAAAACATCTTTAAATTAGCTTCATTCCTTCTAGCCTGTAGAGTGGACAGAGAAAAGCGCTCATGAAGAGTTCCATAGTCATAATGAAAACCCTCCAGAGGCATAATATCAAACTTAAGGGCCATAAAACGTAAAAACTTTCTTTGTACCAGTTCAATTCTGTAAATGTGACAAGTATGAGCGGGCTTCCATACAGAAGAACAGTACTCAATAATAGATTTAATTAAAGAATAATATATTTTTCCGAAAATCGATAAGAAATAATAACATTTTTGACAACATATTTAAAAGAAAAAGTCAATATTTCCTCCAACTTGATTGTTGCCTGGCAACCTAAAATAACAGTAAGGAAATATTCATTTCTGTATTGTAAGGAAATGTGAAACGACTCCGTATTGCCAGTCTCGGCTTGTGCCTCGACTGACAATTTTTACGATCGCCCGGGAATGTTAAGCTTTTCCTACTAGGTATACAATATACTATTTCCGAAAATCGATAAGAAATAATAACATTTTTGACAACATATTTGAAAGAAAAAGTCAATATTTCCTCCAACTTGATTGTTGCCTGGCAACCGAAAATAATAGTAAGGAAATATTGTCACACCGGGGGTTGGCCCGGTCTAGGACAAGGCCGTTTGACGGTTACATACATTGTATCACAGATATAACTAGCTAACGCAATTGCGTTAGCTAGTTATATCTGTGATTGTATGTAACTGGGACGTTAAGGTACGCTTTAGCATTGAAACAAAATATAGTTTACTAAATACCTTGTATTGACAGCAAAATATAATTATAACGATTTAAGTGGAGTTACCCAAATAAAAGAGCTAATTTGATAAGAGATAAACTAAGATCGACATAACAGGATTAATAATTTAAATACATGGGAATATGTAGCGAATTCTATAGTTAAAGTGAAAGTAATGTTACGTAACTTAATAAAGTGACAATAATTGTGATCTTCTTCGATATGATAAAATGTTGTACTTACATTATTATTATTCTTGGAGCAAACATTTCACAAAGCTTTTCCGCACTTCTTTCGGTTACCTCTTCTTGCCCGAGACCCGGTCGTAACTCTTCCATATTTCATTCGTCGTACCCTAGTGTTAATTTTCTTTGTCAGCAGAATGTCCGGTTTTTTCCAAACCATCGTTCTGTCGACAAAGTACTTTTGCAATCTTTTTACGATGGAAATGACTTGGTTATTTCATCATGCAATCAGGAAATTGTTACTTACACAATTTGTGGGTAAATGACCTGGTATACCGAACGAATATTTTTAAGTGATTTTTATATTAATAAAATAAAATTTAAAATGTTTTTTAATGAATTATCTTCGTGTGACAATATTCATTTCTGTACTGTAAGGCAATGTTATTTCCATACAGTAAACTTTAGAACATAAATGCGAACAAGTTTTTTCCTAAACAATTTTATTTTTAAAACTTTCAGCACAAACAAGGTTAACATTATATTTTAAAATTATTACTTATTATTTGTTATATTTACTGTTATTTGACAATTAGTATAAGTATTGAAAACTGAAAGAACTTGGGAACTAATAGCATTATTTTGTTGAATATTTTACAAACTAATAATTTTATTTGTATGACAATAACTAATATTGGGCGTTACTGCAGTATTATAGAAATATTAGATTTACTTTCTTGATTTTTTTCTGCTGTGAAAATTTTATTTGCCACTTCTTCCTTATTAGTAAGAGACTCTTCTATATATCCTTTAGCGAAGTTTGTTGATTTCCATCCACCCAGTCTCTTTAAACTAGTAATATCTCCACCAGAATCAACAAGCATTGTGGCAGAAGACCGACGGAAACAGTGGCCGGTATATTCTTTCGAGTTTGGCAAATTCAACTAACTGGCCACTATTTTAGGCATGTTTCTAAATTGGTGAATTCCTACTACTTGTCTACAACCTTTTTTTCATTTTGGTACTTAAAAAAAAAACCGAGTGGTATTCATGTCTCTTGGTCTTAAAGAGACATACTTGCGGTATAGATTTAAGTTCATTTCGTTTACTATAAATGATCTTGATGTATTGGTTTTTGAATCCGTTATGGTAACTAAAAGTTTAGATAGTAGGTCTTGTATATCTTGTACAGTAATTTTAACCAGCTCATCCATTCTGCAAGCTCCGGAAATTCCAAATATTACAGCTACCTACAACAATAAATAAGCATGTAAAGAATCCAAATATAATTTAAAGTTTTGTAAGTTACTTTAATCATTAAATATTCCTTATCTGGAGCTTTCCGAATAAATTTGTTTATTTCTTCTTTAGTTAAAATCTTGGATTTTTTGGCTTATAGGCATGTGCTTGCCGTTTCAGGAATGCCCGAAGTTTTGAATATTTAGATATATCCACATCATGTCTAATTGCAAGGGTTGCCTTCAGCATTGAATAATTGGTCCATAAAGTTGAAGATTTCATCTTGGAAGCAAGCTCCAAGAAGTATGCCATTACAACATTTTCCGAGAAAGAAGTTACATTTTTATTCGTACAATAGTCCATGCAGCGGTTGTATGCATAGTTATACTTATTTCTAGATTTTACTGGTAACAATTCCAATGATGCAGCATTTACTGCCTCCTTGAGTTCTGGGGGGTTCCAGAAATGGAACAGTCATCAGCACTCATCATTTTACACGTTACTTTGGCTTTTTAAAACGTTAAAAAATCAACACTTTGGAAAGACGCCACAAATAAACTTTTCACTCGTCAAGTTTGACAATTTAAAATTATGTACTTCGTTTCCGTAGTTACGAAACAATGTTTCATGGCTTCTTTTATTTAAGGGAAAAATAATAATGTTGATTTGAAATTTCTAACATAATTAGTAATAATTTAACGTAATTTTAATGATTCCCGATTTTCGGAAAAATAGTATGTAGACCTCGTAGGAAAAGCCACATTCCCGGACTCCGTATTGCCAGTCTCAGCTTGCGCCTCGGCTGGTAATTTTTACGATCGCCCGGGAATGTTAAGCTTTTCCTACTAGGTATACAATATGCTATTTCTCACAGATAAAGGATCAATAAAATCAACAGTACAACGTTTCACAAATCCTTAGAGCCTTGAATATAATCTTTATATCCAAGTTAGTAGGTAGGTACAAGGTAGGTATAGTGTCCAAAACTCCCAATAGAGGGTACTCCACTCAATGAGGAGTTGTTGATTATTTTATACTCAAAAATAAAATTGTTTTTCTTATTTGAGAAACAGAGAAAATGGCACTTAGATGTATTCAATTTCATGCCATTACATTGACACTACAGCTCCAGCCTTTCAGTCAAGCAGTCATGAAGGGATGAAACAGACATAAAGTACTGGTCGTCAGCAAAATAAAGACATCTTGAGTAAAGAAAACATTTAAAAATGTCATTAATAAAGACATTAAACAAAAAGGAACCCTAAAAAAGGAAAATAAAAGGATAAAAAAAAAAAATTTCTTTCTATTATAGAAAAAAAGTCTAAACCCTACTCTCAATCTCATCTGGCTTCGATCGCGTAGAGTTCGGGTTGCCGTCGGCAACCTTCGGAATAGAAATATAGAAAGAGGTTGTATGGTCTTGCTATTACTTTCGTCTCTTTTTAGTACATTGAAAAAAAGATGTGTTTATCTTTGTTGTGGGGATGCTTTTATGGCAGATTTGAAAATCAACGAATTCTCATATTAGGCCAGTAAGCCCCATTGTGCAAGGACCAACGTTTTTAAGAAGTGATAAAGGGAATAGGGTTGGCTTGAAAGTGATTCTAAATGAAACTTACTAATTAAATAAAGAATAGTATTTTATTAGAAAATGTTAAACCATACAAGTCCACAAAAAAATAACTTACTTAAATCAACGGTATATCTTTTGAGTGAACTATAATTTGTTAACTACTTTTTTCAGGTTTAAAACGATCATTAAGTTTATAAGGTCATATAGTTTATCCACGCTTATTTACGCCCCGAAATTGGGAAATTCCCAGTGATTCCACAGAAGGGAATAAAATGGGTTTTATTACTCTTCACATATTTTGAAAATACTATATATATATATAATCCTTTTATCCTTAAGTCAATCGTTTGTTCTTTCTCTTCCATTTCTAAGGCAAAATTGATAATATTATTATCTTAAATCTATATTTTAAGACAAATATTAAAATATAAATTTAAGAGTAAATATATTTAAATAAAAAAAGAAAATATATTAAGCTATTATAAATACACATTAGGAAACAGATAAGATAAAATTAGGAGGATCCATCATAAAATTCGCCATCTTATTGATACCTAAAATTATTTAAAAAATCTATAAGAAAACTTTTCCCTTATCGGCATCCCTTATGAGGATGAAAACAGAAACAATAAAGCATACTTATTACCACAGATTTAACTAGCTAACGCAATTAGCTAAATTAGCTAACGCTTGCGTTAGCTAGTTAAATCTGTGCTTATTACTTAAAAGATCGATAATGTCGAATGACATTTCAGTAATTGACATTGTGGGCTGTGAAAAATCCCATTAGCTATAAAAATAGGCTAATGTTTGTAGATTGGGTAGTATAAGAATGTCTAGAGCCGAACGATGCCGAGTGACAGAGAAAAGATTAGCGAGTGCTAATCGCGCATAGAGAGATATATTATAATTTCTTGTCTATTTCTATGTTTATCGAGTTAGAGAGTACCGCTACTGAAGTGATTTATTTAGATGTGTGTACCCTTACTATTTGAGTGCGATCTTTAAGGTAACTCTAAATCCACATTGACATATTACCGCCAATACCAGCAGTTTTCAATTTATGACTTATGATGGCATGATTGACCATGGCATGGCATGATGAAGAATCCAAAATCTCCGACAGATAATCAACAAATTCATTCACCTCATCCCCTGAGAAACCCTTATTGTTCCTCCATGATAGTGCAAGTTAATAAGTTTGATGAAGATACAGTGACAATTTTTTCAAATAACTTAGGTATGGTGCTAATGTTACATACTGGCCTATAGTTTGTAATGTCTTTCCTATGTCCAGATTTATATATTGCAGTGAAATAGCTGACCGCCCAAGGTTTAGGAAATATTCCAGTTGACAATGATTTGTTGAAAATAAAGTTTTAAGTTCTGAGATTAAAAAATTATCAGACTATAAATATCTTTTTATCGACAATACCAACTTATAGTTACTGCTTTACTTCAATTTATTCGATCTTCTAAATATTGACTGATGTAAAAAACTTTGGTAAACTGAAGTATAATTTTTCGCCAGTCCTTACTTCAATTCTTTAGTTTAACTTCGGTTTCCGTCACCAAATACCGTAATATGTGAACTATATCGTTAACAATGTCTTTTCATTTTATTTGTTCAATGACTTCTATTTTCGTTTGTGAATTTAAGACAAATTATTCAACCAGAGATGGGCATGTTATGTATCTATAAAAATAAGAGTCCAATTTCTTCTCAAGAAAAAGTATCCACTGGCCTCTTAGTAAACTAATAAAAAATTTTAAGGCATATTTTGAAAGGTCAATGGAAATCCATTGCACCAAGTTATTTTGAAGTCCATTGAATTGCTCATAATTATTATCCATAGGATGTCGACTTAATTTGGACCAATACTGGACATCCACTGGAGGATATATGTATGCTGTTTGGGTATAGAGTAGATTCTCCTCTACAATGATCTGATTTTTTTTTAAATAATTATTCGTAAAATATAATCGTCCTATATCAGTCCCATTAGAAAACCAGATTTATTTCTTTCTTTGATCTGAGCAGTTAATAAAGCATGAAATAATTTTGCAAAATACTTTTCCCTATTAACCCTTTTTCAAAATAATCTGATCCAAATAGATGACGACACCTCTTCAAATATTTAAGGATTATATAATTTAGGAATTAAACATAATAAAATGTCTTTTTTTTGTAAAATAATAATAAAAATTGTGTGTGTTGGCACCATCATATTTATGAAAAGAAGAATGATCTCTAAATATATTTTCTGAAAATTTTACTATATATTTATTTCTTGCAGTTTTTGAAAATTGTATTCATGCAATTTATGACTTTTAAATATTTATTAATACGCTTTGCATTTAACGTGGTGTGAAAAGGATGCTGTTCTTGTTGCGAATTTTCATAAATAACTAACGAACATTTAATTGATTTTTTAAAATTTTGTGTACTGTTTTCTACAATTTTTGTTACATTGCGTACAAAATACGTATACAATATACAAATAGCCCTTTTTTTAGTGACATACACATTTTTGCTTGTGTATTTACCATAGGATATAACTCATCGCTGCAAGAAATTAAAATCTTTGCGAGAAAAATGACAGGCGATTGAGTCGAAAACCAGCAGAAATAAATTGAAGCTTTTTAAGTAAATTTGTATAGTTTTATATAATACAATTAAAATGATCGAATAACTAGAGCGCATTAGTATTAAAACATATAATAAAAGTGGCGAAGCTGTACCAATTGCTATTAACGATAAAATAATACTGAGTTGTTCACTTAAAAAATAAAGAAAAAGTAGTTTCATATTAATGAACTTAACGAGATTTAAAAAAAAACCTCCATGAGTTTAAGAGATCAGGTAGAATAAAGACCAATTTCTTTAAATATCTTTGTTTTTTTATCGCAAAAGCAAATTAGTAATTGAAAAAACCAAATATGATTTTGCATAAGGTTTTTTAGGCCATTTAAATTTAAAAAACTATATAGGGTAAACCTTTTGGCTTATAAAACTTTTTTTTTATTATAGAAGATGAAGATGGTACTTGAATTACTACACTTACTACACAACCCTACCCAACCTAGGTGTAAATTAAGACAGGCTGCGTCTTAAGAACTTAACCATTTTCTTTTGGATCCGACGCAATGATTAATTGTATTTTCTTTATTATATTTTTGTATTAATAGTATTTTGTTATTTGCAGGCAATTTAAAATTTTTAGGTATTATAATGGACAATAGAAATTACTTTAAAAATCACAGTATTGCCTTGTCAAAAAGAGTGTCTGCCGATTATTTTGCCTTATGGGCTATTTCTGAGGATTTGGATAAGAATGTAATGAAAATGGTATATTTTGCTATGATTGAAAGTACCCTAAGATATGATCTTCCCTTTTGGGGTAGTTGCAGTGGTTATCTATTTCAAACTATCTTCATTTTATAAAAAAACTAATTGGAATCATATACAATATTGAATTGAGAGAGTCATGTAAGCCTGTCTTTTTGAGAAATAAAATTATGAACTACCTGATTTATTTATTCTTGATAGTGTATTCATATTTTTATAGGAATTTGATTGTGCAAGAACATCTTACTCGACAGTCACAAAATATTCCTCTACTAATACCCACAACTCGAAGCAGAACTGCTGCCTGGCTTCTTCCCTAAATAGAGGGAGACACAATTGTTTAATTGTGCAACTGAACAGTAGTAGTGGACTTATTTATTTACTTTTTATATTCATCAAAGGACAACACTTTATAGGGCGCTGAACCAATTAACTTTATAAATGAAACAAACTTTTACAATACAAAATCTGCCCATTTATTAGATCCAAAGATGGGAAAAAGGAATAGTTAGTCATTAAAGCAGTTGTAAGCTATGGATTGTCTTTGCTGTTTTTCCGTATACTTAATTTAACCTTATTTACACTCACTTTTGCTTCTTAGCAGGTAACTTCACTCACTTTTTATAAACTCCGTGAGCAACTTTTCACTCTGATCGCGACTACGACATGTGAACATGTGAGACATTGTGTTGAATTGTATGAGTCGATGATTAACCTCCTGAACTACCTTACCTATTGTGAGAGAATGGAGTGTTTGAAGGTGGGATGTGTAATAGAGTGTGATGCCTTTTAAAACACACGGAACATCCTTGAGAGCCATAATTTATAATGGAATACTTATTACCCAAACAGTTGGCACATAGGTGATTTAAATAAATAAATTTCAATTTTTCAGAGTGTGGTAGAGCCTTAAATTCTTGGCAGAAGTAAATTCGATAATCATTTTCTCTACAGAACAGGCACTGTTTTACACCTGACTGGTTGGCCTGGGCTAAAGGTGGAGCACAAGTATTATTAGAAAGGAAAGTGTGCTTTTGATATGGCCTTGACTTATTATGTGCGGAACATAACGGTCTTTGATTAGTTTTTTTGTAAATATGTTTCAGGCGAACAGAGATTTTCAAGTATAAATATATACCATGCAACGTTTTTCCAAAAATGTGAAAAACTCATCTAGGATAGTTTTAAGTTTTAAAATTTCGAACTGACTCAAATCCCTTTCGAGTCTCAAAATCTAACTTTTTTCCAGGATGTTTAATAGTAATAAATCCCAATGCTCGACGGGACATTTAAGATTTTTAAGAGATTCTAGAGTTCCTTTACATTTAGTAATAAAATCTAAGTGAGTTAGGAGTTAGGGGTAATGAAGGAGTTAACATGAACATTATTTAAAGTAATATTAAGTGATAACACTATAAACACATAAATTGTGTTGAGAGGGAACAATAGCAAAGGCAATAAAAATTATGGAGGCCGGCAAGATTGATTTATATTCATCGAAGGACTATACGGCTTATATATCGCTGAACCAATTAACTTAATAAATGAAACAAACTTTTACTATACAAATTATGCTCATTTATTAGATACAATGATAGGAAAATGAAATTAAAGCAGTTGTAAACTATGTATTGTCCTTGCTGTTTTTCTGTATACTTAATTTAACCTTATTGACACTCAATTTTGCTTCTTAGCAGGTAACTTTACTCACTTCCTACAAACTAATAACAATAGTGCCTATACTCTAATCACAATAGGTTAATTGCTTTAACCTATTGCATCAACACACGAAGACCGAACTCATAACTAGCGAAAATAATGCAGGTAGTTTTTTTCAACTAAGTTCAGAGTATAAGAGTATTTACTGACCTTTACTAGGTTACTTAAGGTATAAAGAGAGAGAGAGAGAGAGAGAAACCCTCCTTGGATATTAGGGGTAATAGGAATAATAGCGAAAACTCTGTGAGCAACTTCTCACTCCGATCGCGACTACGACTCGCGACTCGACTCACACACTAGGTACTTCTTGGTGACAGTGCCTCAACTTGACTGTGACAGTAACTTGACTCGACTACTATAACTAACCTTTGACCTTGTGACATTTTATCAGCCTGTTTTACTTAGTGCGTGTAAAAATGCTCGATAAGTGAGTGACAATTTCATCAGCAAGGGATGTGAAAACGGGCTTAAGACCTAAGAGCCTGACAGTTTCATGGCAATTTATGGGTTATATTTGTGAACTCTAAAAGTTTGAAGCGTTTAAAAATAACCACTTCAAATTAATTGTTTTTTGACCTGTGGAAACCTTCTAGGAATCCTTAAAATTATGAACATAAACCAAATAATAACAAATACACCTTAATGACAGAAAAGGGTGTTGTTGGGTTATTTCCCAACACCCACTAATAATTAATTATTCTAATTAAATATTAAGAGATTATTGATTTATAAAGCAAAGAAAATGTACAACCACTTATCCCTTAACTTGTGAAACTTGAAAGACTTTGTGATGATCGGAACGTTGTGATGTAAGGCTGGTTTCCTTTTGTCTCTTTATCTGGATTTGTATTTCCTTTAGAACGACACTAACTTTATGATATTAATACTAATATATAGTATGGCCTAGTAGACTTTTTTTTGTTAATTTTATTGCTTGCTTACCCACAGCCTAGTAAAAGATAAAAGTTTTACTATTTCAGGCAAGGTCTACCATAGTAGTACATAGGTTTGGTTTTCGTTAAGTTTTTAATATGGTTATGAATATTAAAAAGAATTTGTGGCAGATTAGTATATAGACCCTAAAAAGAAACTTGAAATAACTTAGGAGCTATCAGAAACTAAAACTTTGCCGTGGACTAGCTTCTAGAGAAAGTCCTAGGCGAACAACTATCAATAGGTCTATTGATAATCTTCTTAACATTCATGACAGGGTGGCAACTATTTAGCAATCAACAAAGTTAATCCATATTGATCAGAAATGATAGGAAATATTACTATTAGTCCTAAAAATTAGTCCATGACACTTTTACCAAATATGATAGATAATTAAGAATTGCTTTAATTATTGGTACTTCAAATATATTTAAACCTCAATTATAATTTTACAAAGATTAGATATTCACTCATTTAAGAATATTCCTAATAGTTTTGAATTAAAAAATATCAATCAATCGATTTAAAGATCATCCCAATTTATACAAATAAGAACTTCATGAGTGAAGTGTAAAGGTCTATATCAATATTGTCCATTGTTTTAAAAATGTTTATTCAATTGGTAAAATATTACATTGCATTTAATAAATCAGCAGTACAATGTGGGAATTTGTTTACATTTATATTTGAAAAAAGAGTGACAAAAAAATTTTAAATTGGGTTTTGCATTTTGACACAAAGAGACAACCTTTGGTCTTTAAGATTTTCATAAATGCCATACCAAAGAGAAAAAACCTTCTACCGGAAGGATCCAGGAGCAAAAAAGACTGAAAGAAATGGCTTCTAGTTCTCTAGTAGAAGTAGAAGTGTTTGAGAGGAACTAGGTATAGATCAATAAACTGTTACCAGTATTTGAAAACAATTGGATAGAAATAATCCAAAACTCAAAATGGAGATATTTCCCGAAGACCAGCGGCAAAGATTAGAATATTGTGAAACTATAATGGATAAAGCAAATGAAAATAACGGGAAAATAACATGGGCAACACAATCCTGCCTTTGTTCGATATTGGTGTCATAAAAATGAGCACAAAAGTTTTCAATTCAGTATCATCAAAAATTGAATGTTTCTGCTAGTATTTTGGACGACAATATCATAGGGCATAAAAATACGTTAAGTTGACTCCCTAAATTAGACAATGCGGTTATGGTAAAAGAGGTTTTAATAAATACTTTCTTAAACGTCTTACTAGTAAGACTGGTGATATTAACTGTCCTTTTAGATCTCTTGTCCCCACTCAAGACTCTTACTTTTAGGGCTGTCTTTTACAAAAATATAGGAGACCATTTACAAACACGAATTTATTACGCAAACAAATTTAGAGTTAGAGTTACGAGAGGAAATTTTTGAATGAACTGCCTTAATATTTTGCGAAAATTTATTGCAAGTAATATAGTTAACCCTCCTCAAAGTCAAAGTTACTTACATCGTACTGAAAACAACGACGGATGCGCATTACCATATTTTGCCTTTAAGCAACTCTCTATGCGTAATGATTGATTCCCCAACCTGTATAAAGAAATACATTAACAAAACACGTCAATCGAGATAATCAAGGCGACGTTTAATTTTATGTTTGACGAAGTTCTGTCACCTCCAGCTAACCTCTTTTTGATATGTTAAATGTAAGCCTACACAATGGTAATGCGCATCCGTCATTGTTTTCAGTACGACGTTAGTAACTTTGACTTTGAGGAGGGTTAACTATATTACTTGCAATAAATTTTCGCAAAATATTAAGGCGGTTCATTCAACAATTTTTTTTCGTAACTCCTCTAAATTTGTTTGCGTAATAAATTCGTGTTTGTAAATGGTCTCCTATATTTTTGCAGCACCATTAAAATGTCTATTTAACAGTAGCAAAAAATATTAACTCGGTTGATGTATTAGAGAATAGTGAGCTAAAATGTCTGGTAATAATGAATATTTTATCGACGTCATACTTTGGTATGTCAAATGGCTATCCTTTAGTGTGATAAATCATTTTAAAGGGCATACAATCTTCCAGCTAACGGTGTAAAAAAATTTAAGTTTATAGACTTAAAGATGTAAAAATGTGTTTAAAAAATAAACCATTTTATTAGTATTTATTTTATTAAGTGCTCAAAATAGGGTTATTAACGAGATAATAATAAAGTCTGTTTTGAAATTCCTCACGAACATTGGCAAGTGTTTGTCTGCTAATATCCTCTACATTCGCGAGTAATTCGATCAACACAAATTTATATTTTAATACAGGATGATCAAAATCGTTACTTAAATAATGACATTTTCAATTCAATTTTACGTTATTTTTTTTAAGAACACCCTGTATCGTAGTAACGCCTTCTAATAGAGTATTCTTTAATCTTTAATTTAATACCGACAAGTTTGCCTTTATTTCTAAGCCTTGTCTCAAAATTTGTTATTTGACATGTTTTTCTTAAACATTACGACACTTACGACGGAAGACAATTAAAAGATATTTTATGGAATAAAATAGAGTTGGGGGCGCTTTGTCACTCTGTTTCAATTTTAATTTCGAACACGAATTTCAAAATTTTCAATTTCGAACGCGTTTTAGTAAGAAAAAAAAGTAAATAGTTGTAATGACCCTAATAAAATAATAGTAGTAGAGACAAGTAATATTACTCCCTGATGCTTATCTCATTTAAAAATAAGAATTTTTTTCTTACAAGTAAAAAGTTGGCCATAATTCATTTATTCTGTTATGTGACTTATGCCAATTATAATATTTACTTAACATTCATGTTAAGTTTTAGGGGACTATTTTTTGGCTTCAAGGGTTTATTAGGTAAAATTTCGTAATAACCGACATCCTGACGATAGCGTGTTAATGAAATTAATAGAACGATCCGAGCGTACTGGAAGCGTAGAATACAAAAAGCAAACTAGAAAGAAAACAGTTTAATTGGTAATCACTATGTCGGTCGTTGCAACACTGGAAATAGTTCTTAAATTATTAATTTAAAAAAAAAAAGAAATATAATTCCTATCATGCGCAGTTACATCAAGAACTTCCAAAAAATGATTTTAAAAAAAGAATAAGTTTATGCCAATGGGCAAAAAATCAAGCAGCGGAAAACGAATTTTTTTAAAAATTTGTGCCTTTCAATGATGAATGTACGTTCCCCAGAAGTGATTTTGTTATCCGACAAAACTTTCATTTTTACGACACAGAAAAGCCCCATCGAGTGTTTATCAATAATTTTCAACACAGATGGAGCTTCAATGGTGCAATAGTACAGGATTTCGTTATTGGTCCATACTTTTTTGAAAATCGTGTAACTGGAGAAATTTTTCTAAATTTCTTAAGAAGAGAGGATTTTCCGCGTTTCCCGAGTTTGTAAGGGATCAGATGTGGCTACAGTTAAATGATGCACCAGTTCACTTCACTGCAAATGTCAGGAAACATATCATGCACCAATTTGGTAATAGATGAATTGGAAGGCTAGGTTAGTTATTAAAATAACCGTTTGTACACATATTTATTAAACTTGGATAGGTCCCCCTGGATGGCCTCCTAAGTCACCGGAATTAACGCTTCTGGATTTCTTCTTGTGGGGAAGTGTGGAAATCTACTAGGGATGATATGGTGGAGCGTATACAAGAGTCTTTTAGACATATTACGCCTTCCACGCTTCGTGTAGTTAGAACATTTTTTGCACGTACGGCTAATATGTGTTTAAAGCAAAATCGTTGACATTTTGAGCAATTTTTGTGATAGGACTTATTTCTAATGTTTCTAATTAATGTTGTTAATGTTTTTGGTGAATCCTTGATGTAATTGAACTTGATGGGAGTAATAATAATTTTTCTTTTGGCATTGTCCTACGGACGAATGTATCTGTATTTGTAAGTCTGTGTTTGTGTTACTCTAATTTTCGGATGTTCTACAACCTTTTTATCTAAAACTGTTTCTGTCTTAGTTTGTTTTTTGTACTCTACACTTACAGTATGCTTTCATAATTCTCAATTAAAATTAAACGTTGTAATGCCTATGAAAAAAATATGTAATTTTTCCCTTAAAAACAAATTTTGAGGAAACAGTTAGAGATAGTGGCAAATTTATTGATATCAAATTAAAGATAAAAGAATGTTCTATCAGGACGAGTGACTAGATACAGGAATGTTCCGTTTAAAAAATAGCGCAAAATTGCATTAAAAATATCATTATTTGAGTAACGATTTTAATCACCCCGTATAAAAAAAATTAATGTTGGAATTTTGAAAGATAAAATCAACTTAAAACGAAAATAAGATAACCCAGATAAATCAGCCAAGAACTCTACATAGATTTTAAAAAAAAATAAAAAACATCGGTGGTAAATATTAATATTTAAGTAAGTGAAACATTGATTTTCTTGAAAACTTGTTGTTTTTTGTTTTATTATTGTTAATATCCAGACAATGTCGCATTTTAGGGCAAAATAATTTTAGAGTTAAAGAGAGAGTCAAATAGAGTCATTTAGCCGCATTCGAGCACCACGATATTAAATGGACACCCTGTATATTTTAGGCAGGGTTTTATAAACTTTGGTTTTTAAATACCCCTAAAGGAAAAAATCTAGTAAAGTTAAGTCTGGCTATCGTGCGGCCCATTAAATTGCACCACGCCACTCTTGAACAGTCAAAACGTATGCTTCATCTTGTTGGAAATACAAATAATTTTTCGTTAGTATCCCAACACCATTTACATCTACTTAGTTTTCCAAAGATTGAACGAATAAAGTATATACTGTATTTTCGAATGGGTCTAAGTAAATTTGTCTTTATTAAATTTTATCTCTTTACCATGAATTCCTGCCCACACATTAATTTTTTCAGGATACTGAGTATGACCCTCCCGAAAAAGGTCAACCGATGTCAACCGATTATGCTTTTTCTCGGTTTGGGTTATGATGTATTACACTTTACTCAGTAGCCATTTGAAATATAAAAGTTTGAGGTCGATAAAATATCGAATATTTCTAGACATTTTTGGTCAATATTCGCTGGTACGTCTTGTTTGACACAATTTGACACACGATGGGAGTTCCCATTTAACATATAAAAGTGAGGTTAGCTGGGAGTGAGGAGGTGATTGATAGAAATATGTAATTAAACGTCCCTTTGTATATCTAGATTGACGCCTTTTTTTTCAAGAAGTTATTAAGGATGGTTTTTTTTAAATGAAAGCACTGTATACATAATATGATCTAGTAGACAAAGAGATGAAAAGAAAATTAAATGAAAATTTGAAAATTTACTTTGAAAATATTAAAATTAAGAACAGCTGAATTTAATTTGGAAATACTGCTAAATATTAATTTATCAAAAATACAAAAATTCATTGTAGTATACCGGGAGTGCTTGATAATTTAAAGAATTAAAATATTGAATTTTGAAACATCAAAATTTAAAGACTGAGAATTTAATAGAAAATAAAAAGTTATTGATAATATAGTGTATAGTAATACAACCCCTGTTAGTAACAATTCGACATCTGTTTGGCATGCTTCTTATTAAATTGTGAATGTTGTTTCGCTCAATTTTTATCCTAGTATTGCACACAGTTCAGCAACTTTTCCTTGGTCTGGAACATTCATTGATTTTAAACACACCTTTTCAATTCATATTCCAAGGGTGCTTGAGAGGATTTAAGTCAAGGAATTGTGCAAATCATTCCAATATTATGCTGCTTTAAAACGTTTTTAGCAGTTCTTGCAATATGAGGACGTGCATTGCGGTACATAAGTTCAATATTTCTACCAAATTCTGTAGGGCAGAGGTAAACAATGGGTTTCAGAATTTGATCACATCTTCAATGAGAACCAGATTAGTCCGAAGATCTATCGAAACTACAGCTTAAACAATCAAAGTTCTGCGTTGGTTCTGTCAACATCTTGAATGGTTTGCAGATGAGACGCGTTGCTAGATGTTCGCTACGTCCTCAGCTTTCTTGAATCAGGACGTAAACCAAACCTTAATTCATCAATAAAAATAATTCATGTCTGTTCACAGTCCTGCCATTTCTGATGTTCTTCGGTTTATCCTAATTTCCTTTATTGTGCGATTTTCATGGGATAATACTGAAGCTCTAACGAAACCTCTGGTGTAAGGATTGTGTTCATATAACCTATTTGTTATTGTTTGAGCAGTGCCACAAATATGTAATAACTCGATACTTAGAGCATAACATGATGATAAAACAAAGACGATTCCTCATGTAAAACTATTTGTTGAATGAATCGAAAATATTTATATACAAAAAAAGTAATTAAACAGCGCCACAGTTATCTAATTAGACACGAGCCGCGATATAGCTTATTTTGCCAATAGCTGCTATAAAACTACAGAGGTCGACTAAATATTGCGACCAACTATAAATGTTTATTATAAAAATGTATCCTACTTTGGTTTAAAAGAATTCGCCTAATATTATTACTAATTCCTTTACATCATCCCCTTTTAGAGAAGGACCTTTACTATGGCTACTTGTATAGGTCACTTTTTGGGCAATATAGAAAACATTAAAATCTTTTAAATGTTGAATTACATTTATTATTTAAAATACCAATTCTTAAAATTAGGCTTAATTAATAAAAAACTAAAAAACCTATAAGCGACTTTGCAAAGTCAGTATACATGATTAAATTTCTGTACATAAAAATACCCACATAAGTACATAAACAATAAATTATAAGTACATGAATATAATATAACTATGAATATAATAGTGCAGTTTGAGCCTTCTGTGCCGATAACTGAGAAAGGATAAACTAAATTACCTGGGCTCAAATTGGATACATTTGCGTTTATGTCAAGTTTGCCTTTTCTGTCCAACTTTCTCGATTAAGAAATTCCCGTGCCCTTTTATGTGCTAATTGTAGCATATAACGAAATTCTTGATCGTAAGCATCTATATTATACAATGGATCAACTTCAACAAGAGTTATTTAATGATTCTTGAGCTCGAACCGGGTGAAATCATGATAAAAACATGGTGTCGTGTTGTAACAAAATGCGTGCAATCAAGTTAATGTAGACCAGTCTGTTTTCGAATCGTTAATGTACATTCTTAAATATTCATTTAAAATGCGATGATTTCGTTCACAGCCTCCAACTCTTTGGCTGTGAACATTTCGGGTAATCGTGCTAATGAAATTGTGAATTGTAAAAAAAGATCTATTTTTAGGAATTCTATTTTCAAATACATACCTGGTTTTTATATTCAGTTCCCATATTTGTCCTAATTTCTCGCATGGGACCATAAATAACAATTAAATTTCAAGCAATATCTCCTGCAAGAGTTGAAGCTTGTTTGTCTGATATTATTACTACATATTTTAATAAATATGTAGTAATCTTTATAGTCAGTTTCTTATTATTATGGTTGTTTCGCCTTCAACTTTCTTATAACACTCATAAGTGAGAGCTTCGCATACTGACCTGCTGTTTGGTCTCCAGCTTATATATGAAAAGAGTTTAGTGAAATGCACAATTATTCAAGCATATATCATCTATAAGTTTCATCGGATCTCGACGACCAGGGATGATAGTGGTTATCCCTACAGACCTATTTTTTTTTTTTTAATGTTTATTTATTCATTACAAATAGGTTTATTAAAGTTAACTCTGAAGAGTTCTTAGGGCAAAGAATAATAACGTGTTTGAGAGACTACTAAAAAGCTAAAACATTGTTATTTTAGATATGAACGTCAACAATATAATATTCAAAACACATTCAGTAACCCTTATTAGAATTTGTAAAAAAGTGGAGGAGACGAACAATCAACCTAACGAGGCAATGGTTTAACAAAAAAGTCTTTAAATCTTTTAAACTTTACATCACGGAAAATAATAGTTACTAGGTATAATTAAAATTCCAAATAAGGTATTTTATATTCTAAAACTAAAGAATTTATATGCAACGCCGCTCACAATAATCTGGATAACGAATTTCATCATTTGTAATGAAGCCGACTGTGTATATTATCCAGTATAGCAACGGATAGGCCATGTGAAATTTCCATATATGAATGTCAGAAGCGAGAACCGCTTATTCATGAACCATTTTACTTACATGTATTTAATTCAATAGGTCTACAGGGGACTCTTCATTAATATAAATTGTGTTATATATCATGTTTAAGTGTAGATGGGTCCAGAATATTTAATAAGTATGTATGGTAAACTTTTTAATAAATTCAGGATATATTCTGTAATAAAGAAAATTGAAGAAGCCCAACGTACGGACCGCCTTAGTTTGTTATGATTATAAACTAAAATTACCGAAATATGTTTCAGCTTACTTAACCCATTTTAAACAATAAACCAAATAAAATTTCAAACGCGTTTAAAGTATAAAGATTTATTGATTATTCCAGTTTAAAATTAGGAAATTTCTGGAAAATAAGGCTATTAATTTAATTTACTTATTTTGAACAGTTATTTATCAAAAGGCATAAATAGAATTTACTATTTTAGTTACACATTGTTTATGTTTTTTTCTAAATAAACCTTTATGAAATTGAGGGATATAAAAATTAGATTTTTGTAAAGAATCTTGTCATTTCAAGATTCTTTTCTGACAATATCAGAAAGCAAAAATAGGCTTTAATTCAGCTCAGCAAACCATTTAGTGAAAAATTTTTAAAATTTTGACATTCGAGTTGACATATGCTTATCGGTTGTTGTTTGCTTGGAACATAATCAAGCCTTTTTTGAAAACAACGGAGAAGAGTATACGTTGAACACGGCAAACATAGTCCTTCCACATCTAAATTGCTTTTATATAGGGTGAGACACTTGAGAACTAATATATTATTTTGAAAAACATTTATTATTTTGAGTTTTTAACACCTAACAAAAAGCTCTCAATTCGGATATACCTTATCAGTAACTTAATAACTTTAACACCATATTATCCCGTGTCTATTTGCATGATAGACAACAGAGTTTCTGTTATCCTTGGATATTGATTGTCTATGAAATACAGTTTTATTCGTTAAAATATTTTTACCAAATTTTACATCTTTTGCTATTAGGTAACCTCCAGATTTTTCTGATTCTAGTTGCTAGGGGTAAGTGGAGAATGATTATTATGACGTAATGGTTATTATGACTTAAATATATCAACATAAAAGTTTTCCACGTTTTAATATTTCTCTCCTTGAATACACAGAACTGGTAAGTACTTAAGAAATCCTATGTTAAGGATGTCACATGACGACCATGACGACATGACGACGAAAAAAGGTATAAAGAAAATGGTTACTAACAAATCCAAAGCAGAGGTTAGAGTCACCCAAGCAGGAAATAGTGGCACCGTAATGGGGGATGTTCCAGTAGGGAAACGAATTTCTATAAGTAATGTTTTGCGCATCGCAGCAACTGCTTTAGTTGTAAGCCTTGGTATGATAAGTTTTAAGCAAAAAGATCAGGCGTGTAAAGAGTCAGTCAGAGCTTCCACTTGAAGCTAATAGAGCAAAAATTACTAACAATAAGTCATTAAGAATTTTATGGTAAATTTCCTTTATTTTATACTTTATTGCGGAATTAAGTCTACAGAAATAATTAAGCAAATGAGTTTATTTGGGATTTTGGGCAAAATCAGAGTATAAATTTTATGAACTTACTTAGTAGAAGGGTATATATGTATATTAGTACTAACTTACAGCAATAGTAATAATATACTTTTAAAAACAAAAATTGCTTTAAATATTGAAAAAGATATGTCTGGAGAAATAGAATTAAGAACAGCCGCATAATTGTTACCAAAAATGGATGGTACCAAGATGTGACTGAAAAATGATTTCAATCAATTTAATTATATACCGAATTCCTAGGTGGTAATGGGAAATCACAATTAATTAAATACGTTTTGGAAACAAGGGTTCCTATTAATGTAAAATTTTAAAGTCGGAAACGAATAAAAAGAAATAGTGCCACTATTATTCATTGTTCTAGAAGCTATTCAGAGCAACGTAGGCCACATAGAATAAGAAGTTCTGGATGATCTACAATAATGATAATGAGAACAAGAGTATTTAAAATAAATTACATTTGGAGATAGATATAATAAATACTTTAATATTAAAATAGAATTACAAAACGTTTCATATATGTACATATACATTATCGAATTAATTCCTACGGATCTTCAAGGTTGAAGGCAAAATGCTATACCGTACATTCAAGAGGCAAATGGTAAGGTTCCGCCCATATTGCAGTTAACAAGTTCTCCATGTTCGCCTAATATTTTGCCCATCAAAAATTTGTATACGTCTGCAAAATATCTATACATCGCTACAGATTAGCTGGGATAACATATCTACAGATTCACCTCATTGACAGGCTTTTCAGGCAAACTGCAGAATGTATTTATTTAAATTTAGACTTATTTATTATATAATACAAATTCTGCGAATCACCAATATAGTTCTTTTAAATAGCGACTAAAATAAATACTAAACATTAATTGTTAAATAAGTGGTGATTACAAATTTCATTAAAAACCTTATTTAAACTTGTTGTTTGTTATAAAATCTCTCAACAACGGCCGATTCATTCTATTAGAGAGCAGGCTTCGTTAGGCAAAATTAATAATTCAATCTAATTAAAGCAACATTGTCAGCTGGCTTTTATTATGTTAGTTATTATCAATTTACCGTCTTGCCAATGTCGGCATAACTTAGATTTTCGCCTTTCAGCGCCAGACCGACGTTGGTTTTGGTTTAAATATCGGCATTGGCGGCGAAAATATCATTAGATCAAAGTCATATTAGATCTTAAGCTGTAAACATAGTTTTTTACCAAGATCAACTAAAATTATGTACGAGTGTTCTCAGAGTAGTGTGAAGAAGTCAAAATATTTCTTCTAGATTAGCAAGTAAGAAAATGTTAAAAGTTACTAAATTCTACTTAATTTAAATGGGATATTTACGTAATAGCTAAGATATATACCCACTTTTAAACTCTCACTAATAAATATTCACCAAATAATATTCACAGAATTATTGTTCCGGTCTGTTAAAGTTATATAAAAGGGATCGAGTAAGAAAAGGGCAATAGACTGTAAAAACGAATCAGAACTTTATTTCTAGTTAGACGCCTAATCCGAAGGAAAGGAAGATTTATTGCAATTAAGTATATAAGTAACTTTGAGGAGATGAACTGAACTTTTTATTTGTAAAAAGCACGGATAATCTAATTTGGATATTCACATTTAATGAAAAGAAACAAAAAATTAAAAAAGAGAATAATCTTTGAGTTGATTTTAGGTTAATGACTACTACGGCACATGTGACATGATGTAATTCCCTTGGATCTACTACTACTAACTGATCTTCTTGGCTAGTAATTTCATGTCAAGGTTTTTCGATTTTGCTTGACTGAGCTTCCCTCTGCTAAAATTCCGACAGCAACGTCATTATTCGTGACAGCATTATTCGCATGATCCTCAAAAAAATAAATATTATATCTGTGGATAGGCCTCTAAACTAAAGTGTATAACAAACTCATTTTTTTTTATACAATTTTGGATGTTCCAATCTAAAAAAAAATACGGCAACTATGCGAATTCACGATGCTTCCAAGGTGAAATTGTGCACTTTCCCTAAATATGATATTCAATAAAACATATACTTATTGTTCTCTTAAGGATTTGGCAAACACCGACCACTATTAATGGTCCCTAGGCAATAATGTTTGTAGTTTGTATACGTATATTCATTCGCAAATCCTTTTTTAAAATCTACTGTGCGGTGGAAGAGGTAAGGTCCAATTACTGCGATTTTATGTCAATTACGAGAATTCAGTTGGCTCAAACTTTTAAACTAAAAAGATTTTATGCAGGAAGTACAGAAATTTCAGTAGAAAATTAAAAATGTTACTTATTTTATACATAAATTTTACAGAAAAATGGTGCTTTAACAACAAAATGTTTATATTTCTTTAATTAATTATGTATTAGTATAGTAGCCATCAACCAGTCATTTATTTTTTGTGATAATTTAACTATATATGTTCTTTTATTGTAATTTAGGCAAGATTTTCTATCGAAGCAAGTTATAAACACGTTAAAAACAAAGTTATATAGTGTGTCCAAAAAATAAGATGATGACGTCACTTACAATTTTTTTAAATAGCAACCCTAATTTTTTATTGCGTATTTGAAAGGGCATATCAAATTATACATAGCTGCAAAATTTCAATTTTATGTGATTAACCGTTTTTAAAATAACTAAAATAAATTTTTTGTATTTGAAACATGGATTTCTGTTAAAAATTGTACAAGAATCGCCAGATTTAATAAAAGTAATTTATTTCATGGAGGTACGATTATAATATCTACTAACAACGATTTTTCAACAGTTACCAGAGAGTTTGATAATCTGCTATCTGAAAAATTATTCACATTATTATTATGTATTATTATTAGTATTATGATAATTATGATCGCTACATTGAAAAATTTAGAAATGACTGAGCTTGCTTGAGTCCCTACTTTTAAAAAGTAAATTAATATTATGTGGCGATCTTAACATTGACGTCTTCAGTGTGTATCTGCTCAAGAATCTCTCCTGTCGATTTTTGACTCATTTGGTATAGTCATGCATATTAACTCACCAGCTAGAATTTATAAAACTAGCTCCAGCACCATAGATTATGTAGTTTCATCTTTTGATTCAGGACTCGCTGACAGTACTGTCTGAAGTTTAAGTTTCTCTGACCATGAAGCAGTATTAACAAACTTTGTGTTGTCGTCAAACGCAAGCAAAAATTCCTCGCGGAAATTAAGCCTTTTTTTTTCTAACAAAAATTTTCTTACTTTCAAGAACCTTTGCGTAATAACTGGCTGGAATGTTCTTTCTGGAGATGTTGATACCGAATTATATACCTTTATAAAAGCATTACCTAGTTTAGCGTTTAAATCCTTTCCTCTTAAGCCTGTCATATTTAAACAACATAAACCTTGGATCATAAAAGGCTTATGTACATCATCAGTTTACATCTAAAACTTTTGCAAATCTTAGTAGAATGTATAATTTCAATATCAGATTTAATCCTTTTTATTCACCACAATGTAACTTTGTTGAAAGAACTAATCGTACAATTGAAACTGCTATAAGTAGTTATATAGATTCACATGATCATTGGGACAAATATATACCAAGAATTCAACAAGCAATAAATACTTCAAAGCATGAAGTAACTGGCTTTACCCCTTCATTTTTAGTTTATGGGAGGCATATTCCTTTATCAAGAAATTATTATAAGAACGTTAATTTGGATATTCAATTGATCAGGAAATTTACCCAGGAGATAGGTATACTTATGCTGAAAACCTAAAAGGTTTGAAAGAGATATTTACAGAAGTAAAAGATAAACTTCATACTGCCTATGAGAGAAACTCTAAAGCTTACAACCTGCATAAGAGAGATGTCTCATTTAATGTAGGTGATTATGGTTGGCGTAAGAATAAAGTTTTATCTAGCGCTGTTGATAAGTTTTCTTCTAAACTAGTTCCCAAGTATATACACAGTATTGTCCGCAAAAAGTTGTCAAATCTGGTTTATATTTTGTCTAATGAAGATGGTTCTAATGCCGGTAAATGGCATATTTAAGACTTAAAGCCTTTTAATAATGGTCTTGATGATGATTCCGATTCTTTGGAGTAGTTGTATTTGGAACTTATATATATATATTGTTATCTTCACTTAGATTCCTGCTTCTAGTATTGACATCATTCCGGAATTCCTACCATTTGTTATTTTTTTGATGTTATAATCTGGTCATTTGGGCCATATTTAATTTTTTTGGTATAACCTATTTTGGTAAACTTGACATTTTAATTTTTATAGCCGAGGGCTATGTTTTGATGGTTGTTATAAACTGTATATGGTTATACACCATACGTTATTTAGAAGGCCAACAATTGATGGTTGTCATACTCCATAAATTAGTATACACTTTATGTCAGTTTTGACTATTTCTTCTTGGCCGTATTTTGTGGGTTGTTATAACCTAGTGGTGGTTATAAACCCATTGACAACTTTGACTGTTTGAGGTTATATTTTTGGCCTATTTACCTTGTCGGGGTCAGTGAACCTGACAGAGGATGAACATTACTGTTCAGTCTGTTCATTATTGGATTTTGTCCAATTTTTTTTATCACAGAATGCTGTGATGAATAACCAATAGTAGATTTGTTTTTTAGTTGGTGTGGTCTCGACTATGGTCGGATTATTAGAGGACTATACGAAGGTATGCTTCCTCACCTCAAATTAATTTGGATATTTATGTGGGTGAGTCAAATGAAAAACAAATCCTATCAAAACTTTAGATTATGGCTGTATATGTTGTAAGATATATTCTAGTGCCGTTCAGAAATGGATTTGTGGGCACACAGAATTTTGTAGTGGGTAACTAATGTGGCAATCGATATTGCTGTTACAAATTTTGCCTATGTGTTTATTATCTGGTGCTTGAGTTATCTCAGCCAGTTTTCTTTCTAGTTGCTGGAATCCGCCATCTAAAAAGGGTAGATTTTTTTTGTTACACACAACACCATCTCTTGGTGAGAAGTTGATTGCAACTTCCATGAGTGTTCCCCTAGGTTGGAATTCTATGGAGTTCTAACTGATTTCTATGGTAGAATTAAATGTCGTGAGTGTACATAATTTTAGTTTAAGTTTTGATTTAAGTTTAATTTAAGTTAGTTTTATAGTACTTCTGTATTCTCAAGATCACTATTGTCTTACCAACTTGTGTCCTTCCTCGATATTAAGAGTTTTCTAATTTATGTCCATACTGATTGTGTCTTCCTTCAGGAACAGGTGATACACGTAGTTATCCTGAATTGAGTTAATATGAGAAGATGCCATTTTTAGAAATAATTTGTATATTTAAATTGTGGAACAGATAATTAACAGAATTGTTTGTTATTTATTAAGGGATAATAATTATTATCCGGGAATTTTTCTTTGGTATTATTAGATATTGGTAACTAGTATACTTTAAACTTTTTTGTTAAAAGACTTTTGATGTTTAAAAAAGAATCAACTATTTCATAGCTAATTTTTTTTTCAAGGAAAGGGGTAAATGTAGCGTTTTATTTTTCTACTCCTATTTTCACTAACGCTCCATTGATATTTCATTAATTTCAATAATTATATTAATAATTTCAGTCAACTTCTTTTATTCATATTTCTTTAAATTCACACTGTCAATGGCACATTACTACTGTAACGCATCACTCTCCTGGTTTAATTATTCATGCTTTCTGTTGACGGTCCGTCATTCTTCTGATTGGTCTTAATTAATGTTTTCTCTGGCTGACATTGACAGCTCAGGCAAGAGGAGGGGGCGTTACTTATTTAGTCGGTACTGCATCCATTTTTCGAGGACTTGTTCCCGTGTCGCAAGTAGAAGCGCACGTAAAAGGCCAGTTTTTTATTTCCGAAGTCTGTAAAGCAGGAAGTGGCCAATATGGTTTGTAATGTATAGTCCTTAATCTTGTTCCCTTAGGGAACCGTTAAATTCATAATTCTGGTGCAGGATGCCCAAGATTTTGATGGATAGATAATGAAACTTAGCAAGGTAAGTGTGTCACATTTTTAACGCCATTCATTTTTTTATCGACAGTGAATACAATGGCAACCGTACAAGAGTTTTACTTTTCCGTTTTCCTCTTTATTCTTCTTCAATTGTTGATGGCTGCAGGATTTTGATTTCCCCGGGAAATTGCTGAAAGCGGTGGAGCTGGAGCTAGGGTTCGAGCTAGTATTAGAGATTCCCAGTCCCGATAGCTGAGCTACAAATGGCATACATTCACAGCCTCGGTTTTGAAGGCTAGCCGTTCATTTCTTGGAGGAATATACAGGCCAGTTTATTCCATTTATTTAAATATTATTATTACCATAGATTTGTGTCACTTATTTAAATTTTTATTAATATACTTTTAATTTCAATTAATTGCTACAAATATTTAATCAATATTATAATTTAATACGTCAATTTCTTATCTATAATTTTAGTTATTTTTTGTACAGTATTTTTCAGTCCCTTTTTTTCTTGATAGTTAAGTAGATATAATTCGGTTAAGGCTGATATGCCTTAGGTAAAAAGGTTCAAGGTAATTTAAATGTTACTTTTGTCAAACTTATTTTAATCATATCAACATTATTCATATTTTAATTCATAATAAATTATTAACATTTAACAGATTAGAACATGAGGTGTATACATATCTTTGATGTAAATATAACTTGGTTGTATTGTTAAGGTATTTTTTTTGCTTCTTTAAATCTACTGTATCCAGGGTCAGTTAATTGTTAATTGAAACCTATAGACCAAGTCTTTTTCTTAGTTTTCTTTCATTCAAAAAAACTAAGTGGCACTTCTGAGGTACCGTCTGCAAACTCTTGGCAAAATAGTAACACTGTAAAGTTAACGCCACAATATCTAGGAAAGAGGTGTGCAGAAAAACAGGTATTAAATTTGGTGGACCTTATAAGGTTTCCAAAGGGTTACAATCGTTATACAATAACATCGTTAACAGTACCGGTTGATCAACTAATAGTATAAAGGAGGGGTATTTTTAGGTACCGAATCCGATAGCGAACTAGATAGTACAGATGAACTATTAGATTTATTAGAGGGTAAAACTAGCTTAAGTAGGCATAAAACCATAATAAAAATGAGTAGCTTAAACTAAGCATTAAAACAATAAACTTCTTTTATAAATAACTATATTTATTTACAAAAAGAAATAAAATAAAACGAAAATCTCTCAGCTCAAAAGAGCATAAAAAAATAAATAAAAAACTCAGCTCAAATGAGCATAAAAAAATAATAGAGCTCCATAAAGCATAAAGTACAATCTAAAAATATAAACAAAAATATATAGATAAAACTAAATATAAACAATTTATAAAATATTATACAAAATACATATGTACTACCACTTTTGGTTTCACAGGTCTGGTAATCCAAAAATTCGGCAGAAGATGAGGACGTCTAAGTGAACAGGATGGCCGAATGTTGGGATTAGGCCATAATTGTTTATGTTATTAAAAAAGACCTTGCATTTTTGAACCACGAAATGTAGGAAGGGCAGAATAAGTCGAACGTTAAAGTAAAGCATAGATTTTTATTGAATCGGTCGTAATAGTACCATCGATCATCAATCACATTGTATATAATTGTACATTGTCATAATTTGATACGCTCTTTAAAAATACGCAATAAAAAATTAGGGTTGTTATTTAAAAAAAATTGTCGATGATGTCATATCATATTTTTATGGCACACTGTATAACGTTGTTTTCAACAAAAAGAGCGTAACTAAAAATACTAATCGACGTGACGGGGCGGCGGATTCTTTTGAGACAAAATGTATATGAACTACTGAATTTATTTTAAGTTACAGTTTCACATTACATTGATATATTGATACACCTGACCTAATAATGTTTTATGTGATTGATACCGTATCTAATTTTTTCACCCATCATGAAATTAAAGTGAGTTAAATGATAAATTAAAAATGAAATAAATGTTCTATTTATTTTTTTTTAATTTTAGTGAAGCTAGTGCTATATAAAAATAAATTTAGACTTTTAATGGGTATTAGTGGTAATAAATATTAAAAATACTAGTTGCTTGTAAACAGTAATATTGTGTGTTTAATTAATACTAAGGTACAAAAAATAAAATTAAGTCTGCTTTTTTACTGGCAAACATTTCCAGAAAACAAAATTAATTTTTCGATCTGAAAAATTGTATTTGGGGGATGAAAAGCTTAATTGTATTATGTTCCAAGAAAAATAACCTTTAAAAGAAAATGTCACTAAAATACAAGTTGGGAGTGTTTACAAGGAAAACCTGGGAATTGTACGTACGGCGAAACGTTGATCAATGTGATTAACCAGCATTATAAGGCAATGCAATTTTTCTTGATTTTGTAGTTCATAATATAAAAGAAGGAAGTTATTAAATTTAACATTAAGCATTACCCAAATAATATTCTTTTTTGGTACATGATAATGATCTAATACTTTAATTAATAAAATTTAAGTTTAGTTTTAGCCCAAACGTTTATTTTAGAATATCATCACGTGTAAAATAAGAATCAAACTTAACAAGTCTTTTAAGTGACTACCCTAAAGCTGTTTGCGGACTATTTGAAATTATTTATTGAGAGTGTGTGTGCATCGTAGATAATCTAATAGTTTACAGACAGTATATAGTGATAGTTAAAAAAATTCACGTAGAGAGATTTGTATAAGTAGGGGCTTACCTCTTAATTAAATATCTAATCAAATGGATCTACTTGTAATATATGACTCTCCTCTAACTTTCACTAAAGTTATTATTAAAGTAAAGGCAGCATATAAAATATTAAATTTTATTATAAGAACTACCAATTTACCAAGGATGTTAACAATGACTCGGCTGACCAAATCAAAATAATAGCAATGAAAATATATAGGGTATATCCAACTCTTTATGTGAATTACTTAAAACAAAATATGAGCAAATGTATTGTTTATTTGCAATCAAAATATTTTTTAGTAGTAGCAACTTAGTTATGGAATGAAACCTATTGTCTAAGGGTGTAAAAATAAATACATTTTTATACATAAGAACTCTAATGTTTCAAAAGAGGCAAAATGTAACTCCAAGAACATAGGAGTTTAAAAAAAATGTAGCCGTATTTCACTACAACATCCAGTCAATTAGAAATAAAATGCATAAATTGGAAACATTTTTAGCTAAACTAAATTTTGATTTCTTGTATCTCACTGAACATTGGCTAAATTCCAATGAAGTAAATTTTTTTAAACTAGAATACTACAAATATACAAAAGTAAATAGTATTGGGGGAGGTGCCATAATCTTACTTAAGGAAAATTTTAATATATACAGAACGCCAAGAGGTGATATTGGTTCCTTTCTGTCTTCTTTGAACGATCTTTTGGACTCTTTTACGTATGGGATCGATATTGTCCTGGCTGGAGATTTCAACATGCCCTTTCACTAGTCAGGATATCACTCTCACGCTTCTTAACCTTTTGGGGTCGTAGCGGCTACATCAGGCAATCTTTGGGGCTTGAAGATTGCCTCATGTAGCCACTACATGTGGGGAGTTTTTCTTAGATAATGTGTTTCTTAATTTTGAGTTTGACCTACTCTCAGTTAAGATTTTAAATCCTTACTTCATAAATCATTTGGGTCAACAAATTAGGTTTTCTATTAAATCTAAAGTCAATTTTTAACTAAAAAAAATCTTTCGATCTCTATCTTAGGGTGGTTTAAATAGATTTTATAGCATCATTGAAAAAGTATCTTGGGATTTTATTGGTGATATAAAGTTTAACATGTAATAAAAATGAATTCTCGAGAATGCATACTTTCAAGAGTCTAAAAAATTTAAAAATAGATATAGGACTGCTATATGTAAACAAACAGGCAGCTAATGATAGAGAAATAGACTCCTGCAGTAACCCTTTAAATGCATCTGACAAATTATAAATTCCAAACGGGAAAAATAAAAAATCAGAGGTGTTGTTTGAGGGTGATATTTCTCCCAAGATTCAATGGTTATTTTGCAGAAAAAGCTCATAATTTGATAAATGACATACCAACTTCTGCCACCCCACTACTTCAATATTTGAGAAATGTGACTTTTATACCTAACACATTTGAATATATTATTTAATTATATTGAAATGAAGATACGATATCAAAACTAAAAAATAAAAAAGCGGAGTTACTTTTATATTAAGGTAACCCAGGGATTGTTATTAGGCCTAATCCTATTTCTGATTTTCATAAATGATCTTCCTCATGGTTTTGAAGGTGCTAAATGTGTGCTCTTTTCTGATGATACAACTTTTAGACTGAGTGGTAAAACTGTCTCAGATATACATACAAATTTAGTCGCGGCTCGAGAAGCTGTGGGGCATGACTCCTGTCTAATCGCTTACTTCTAAATGCAGAAAAGACCTAGAATATGCTGTTTTCATTAAGAGAAATTAATAGCGACCAAAGCGAATCTTACAGGTTTCTTGAAGTGAAACTGGATTTGAGGTTGCTCTGGAAGCCCCTTACGCGATCAACTTAGTTCTGCATACTTTGCCTTTACGGGTCTAGTGGAATGTATCTTAGGAAACCTTGAGAACTGTATATTTTGCTATTCTCCACAGCAAAATAACCTATGGCTATTTTAGCGTGGGGTGGTTCGTCAAATGGACCCTTGTTTTTGTGCTCCAGAGAAGAGCTATGAGGTTCATATCGGATCTAAGTTACAGAAAAGATTGTAGAGTTGCTTTTACACAGTGAAGTATATTAACTTTTCCTTCTGCATATATCCTGGAATATCTAATATATATAAAAAGTAAAAGGGATAAACACAAAACTTATGACAACGTCCCTAATCATACTAGAGGAAGGTTCAATCTAGTTACACTCTATAGTAGACTGGGGAGTTGCCAGAGTATACCTGATTTGCTGGGTGTCAGACTCATTAACAAATTTAAATACCTTCACTGGTTAAGGAACTTCTCCCTAACCAATTCAAAAAGAGAGTAAAATATTTTAATGAATGCTTGTACACTTTGACATGTTATATATTTTTGTATTTGTATTTAAGGATCATTGTTCCAACAATGTTGCTCTATAAATCTACTGACTCTGGCCAGAGGGGTCAACCGAGACATCTATGACCGGATCAAAGAACCTATCGACTTTAGAATATTATTAAATTTTCAAATTTTTCGTAATTATAGATCCCCCACAATCGATCGATCCGGTTCCTAGAGACTTGCAGTATAGGAATAAATTTATGTCATTCCAATTTGTGCAAGGTGGCTGGCAGAAAAGTAACTGAAAAATATGCATAAAAATATGACTCCCTATGTATGATGAACAGCAGTAATATAATCTTCCCGATATCCGAGCAACCCGATATAACTGCCCTGAAAGGATGGATCTTTTTTTTTTTTTGCTTCATGGTTTCACAAAACTCATTCTTCGGGAAAATATCTCAAAGAAGTTTTGGAATTTTTTAAACATTTAGGTCATGTGACCCATGTTTTTTTCAAATACTAGTCACAGATTTATGGTCTATAACCAGTTCCTCTCCAACACTTCTACTTGATGGTTTTATATCCACCTCTAGGGTACTATAAGCCATTTTGTCTAGTCATTCTTACTCCTCTACCCTTTCAATAGAAGGTTTTATATCTTAGTGTCGCATTTATGACAGTCTTGAAGATAAAAGAATGTTTCAAAATTACATTACGAAATTACATTTAAAATTGTCTTTTCGCAAGGAATCGGTCTATTTGCAAATGTTATTAAAAACAAATCCTTACGTTGTACTGTCGAATTGCCTTCGGCCATAATAAATTGAACAAAAATAGAGCTTAAAAATTCAAATTGGTAAGTCAAGTTGAATCTATTTAAATCGAGATAGGCTGATCGGATGTTCAAACATTATTAAGAATTGGTCGATTTTCACTGAACGAGGCAAAAAGGTAGTTTGAACGTTGGAACCCTGATAACAGAAACTAGGCAACTCTTCGTACCGATTTTTATTGAAGCTAGTCTACCACAAAAAAAATTTTGGTCGCATGTTAGAAGATGCAGTTAAATTTGCAAGTGCCTTTGTAAACACATATGAAAAGTCAGCAATTTTGAGAGAGTGTACGCGCAAACGGGTGTGAGACTGACTTGGTAAAATTAATTCTTTATGGAATATCTGAACCGGAAACTCTCAACGCTGCTATGAATGCTAACTATTTCTGATGTATTAGAGTTTTTTTCTTCCTTTGTAATACCACAAAAAAACTACAAAATTCCTAAACTTGTAGTTTGTGCGCCAAGAAGAGCCACAATATGTCAATTTATTTCACTAAAGCTGCAACTGACAAACGGCGCTGTACTAACCTCTCTAAAACTGTGTAAAAACCTACGGGTTCAACGAGCGTATTTATTGATGAGTAACAGTTTTGGGCTTTAAATGATAATGGAGCTGATTTATCGCTGATTTTTGATAAATTTTTACATGTCTTTGAAAGTAAGGTTATCCCATGTCGCATAGGTAATCTAAAAAAGCATCGCAAATGTCACCATTGAAGCTACTAAGAAATTCACAAGCCACAAAAATATTTCCGGTATCGATTTTCTAGTAAGTTATGTTTATATTGGTGATAATTATCTTGCTGACGGTATTCTTATTGGATCTTATATTTAAAGATCAAAGGTTTATAGCCATCACATTATACACATATACAGGATCCCGTCGCGAGTTACCAGGCAGTCATAGAATTTCTGAAGAGTTTAGTTCTAACATATCTGATGGTAAAGTTGCCGAGTTCCGCAGTAACCTATAAATAATTTTTTGAGATTTTGCTGGTATGAATACAATTGGAAATAAAATAGGACCTGTAAATAATGTAAGTCTGAAAATACGCTTAGAGAAATACATGATTGTCAACCGTACTTCCTGTCGCCTAGCTATTAATAAAAGAGAGGCAGTTCGTTACAGAAGATTTAATGACCAATAACATTAAGAGACCAAGTGAATAACCGTTTGCCAGTCCTGTACTACTAATAAGGAAAGAAGATGAATTTTCATCATTTTGAATGTGCGTAGATTTTCGCAAACTTAACCGCATTATAATTAAAGATCGCTTTCCCCTGCCACTGATCAATGACTAATTGGACAGACTGGGTCAGAACACTACCTCACATCTCTGGATATGGCTTCCTATTTCCATCAAATATAGATCGAAAAAGGATCTATTCATATGACTGCATTCATTACTCTAGATGGAAACTTTGAATATCTACGGATGCCATATGGTTTTGCCAATGCACCAGCTGTGCATTGGCAAAAAAAACGGAAAAACAGAGCGGTTAATTTTGCTCTCGGTTATCTAAAGTATTCAATTGCCCTAGTTTATTTTGATGATATTTTAATCTCTAGTGCGACTCCGAAAAAGAATATTGATCATCTTCTACGGGTATTGGGGGCACTTAGTGCTGCAGGTTTTACTTTAAATATTAAGAAATGCAGTTTTCTTTAATCATCCCTTTAATACCTAGGAAGGAAAGTCTCAAGTGAAGGCATAAGACCATGGAAAATGAAAGTTGAACCACTAGTGACGTCAGCTAATCCTGAGAATATCAAGCAAGTTAAGTTTGGCAGGGTACTTTTGAAAGTTTACTTCCTAATTTGTCCCAACGGAACAACATGCATTACTCGTTTAACGAAACCGGGTGTACCATTTTATTAGAGGCAAGAGTAGGAGGAGGCACGTTCGCACCTTTTTACTTGACATAAAATTTATCATTATTACCGATTGCAATTTTATTAAGGCTATGATAACAAAAAGGATCTGGTGCCCCGAGTAGCTCGTTGGTGGGTCTATCTCAAGGATTTTAATTTTGAGATTGTATACCGTAAGGGAAATAGCCTCCTTCGTGTAATGCACAACTGGGCATACATTGAACTAAAAGGAAATGATGAGGTTCAAAGTTTATTAAAAAAACTGAGGGATGATACTCTTGATGCAAAACCACTAGTCAAAATTCCCAAGGAACAATTCATTGCACTTAGATTGCTTGGGACCATCACCCGTGTCAATAGAGAGTTTTAAGCACATTTTAGTCATTGTGGAGGCGTTTACCAAATATTGCATCCTCATGCCTATAAAGACTGTAACTACTACAGAGTCTCATGAGAAGTTACAACATGTTTTATCGTTTTTTGAGACGCCTAAACAAATAGTGATAAATGCCGGTACTTGGTTTAAGAATACAACTTTTTAATGGAACATTGACTATCATTTTCTGACTCCAGATGTAGAGGAAATGGCCCAGTTAAACGGTACATGCGAACTGTTAGAAACTTGTTGAGAATCGAAACTAAAGTGAAACCAGAATGGCCGAGTGGATTGTGGTAAATTCAACTTGTTCTTAACTCGAATATTCAGAAGTAAACAAATTTAAGTCCGCTGTAGTTTCTTCTGAGAATCTAAGGTTCAATACCGCTAATACAAGCTTTATTGAAAAATGTGTTTATAATATAACACCAATACGCAATCGTTCTTTGGACCGGTAAAGGGTGGCTGAAAGACTGTCCACATTTCGCAACAAGACATCACAGCCAGACAACGTGAATTACTCACCAGGTGATTTTATACTACTGCACAGCGACTTCCAGATGCACATTAGCAAAGGCGATTATAAGTTCACTAGACCCCATGAAATAGTATGTAGAAGTAGTGAAGTAGTCTTATATTATCACCAAAGCAGCCAAGGAATAGCTTAGACCATGGCCTGAGAGTGGTCTTTAAACGATGACCTAAGGGAGATTTTAGAGTCAGATACTGACTCAGAAATGAATTATGGTGAGTAAACTCTGTAACACTGTCTCGTACTGGCATTTTCAGAAAGAAATCTTCTATTTTGGTCTCTACTTAGCTAGTGATAGAGCCATCTGACGGCTGAGGTGGTTTTTATTCTCATAGTGATAGAGGCAAAGAAAAGCTGAGTTCTTTTCATGATGTAAGTGTTACGCTTTCACATTGCACTTCGAGCAGTATCTTTGCTTTACAGATTTGTTTTCTAGTGAAAAATACATCGAGAGCGTCGCCTCTGTCAGGAAGGCCGTGTAAAAATTATTCACCCGATAAGAAATATTTGAGCCGCCGCCGGTCGAAAGGTATCGACAGATTTTTGTTTTTTAGTTTTGGGGGATGATTCGACAGAATGTTATGAATTCATTCGGTGCTTCTCCGTGCTTGGATACAGAAGCTGCTCATGTTTATTCGTTATATTTGTGTAGTTTTTGTAAACAGGAATAAAAAGTAATATTTTAAAGTTATATTAGCGAATGATTCTAACAATATTTTGTATATATTGGTTAGAACGATTAATAAGAAAATAAGCTTATAAAAATACAAATAATAAAACTTGCTGATAGGTTTCCTCTAAAAACTTGCTTGTCAGTTTCTCTAACGCAGTTGTTATGATATACGAGTTACATGCAAAAAGTCCTGGGTTTAAGGACGCTTTAATATTATATATATTTAATTTTTTCTTAGGATATTAGCTGGGTCAAAAGAATTTTTTTTGGTTTTGTAATACTCGTATTATTCTGTACATTAAAATATTTAATTTAATTTATCAATTAATTATTTAAATATTGGTGTATCCTGTCTATTTGTATGACAGTAGATTTTTACGTGTCGATTATATTTTTTATATTGTATCAATATTAAATATATTGATCTATTTTTTAAATTTGTTATGGCAGCTAAAAGAAGCAAAAGGTCACGGTCCTGTGTGGTTTGTGACAAAAATATTCCCAAGTCAGCCTATAAGGTCTCATGTAGTATCTGTAAATAGTGGCATCATTCTGAGTGTGCAAACTTAAGTGAGCTTGAGGTACGAATAATGAGTGATCAAAATAAGTATTGAGCAACTATGAAGCAATCCCTTGAATTCTTTAACTCTTTATATGAAGAACAAAAACAAGGAAAGAAAGTTATGGGGGAAATGATGGGGGAAATAAAAAAGGAGAATACCAAACTTCATACTGACTTAACGTTGTTGCAAAATAAGTTTTCTGATATGGAAAACAAAAAATGCGAAAAGTCCCTTTTAGTTAATGGCGCATTTGAATTTGGAGATAATCCTGATGTTATAAAGAAAAAAGCTTGTCAAGTAATTAAATTTATAAGTCCAGAATTTTCGGAGAGTATTATAGAGGACTTAAGACCTATCATACTCAAAGGAAAACCACCACTAGCAAGTGTGACTTAAAATACAGGGCTGTAATGCAGGATTTATATAAAATTCGAAGAGAAAAGGGGGATTTAAATACAACTGCCTGTGGAATTAATCAAAAAAATGAAGCGTGTTTTTGTTAATGAAGAACTTAATAAAAACACGTACCAGTTGCTTAAAGATGCCAAGCAACTTTGTCAAAAGGGCTATAAATATATATAGAGCAGGAGTAACTTGGTGTTCATATAGAGAACCGATGGAGATAAGGCGATTAAAATAAAGGATAGTGCTCATGTGAAAACAATCCGGGAAAGTGCCAACAGAGATTAGAAATAAAAATCAGTGTAATGTGATATAATTTAATGGCTGCAAATATTTTCAGCAAAATGGCAGGTAACACTAAAATTGTAAAAATTGGGAATCTAAATGTAAGAGAGTCAAATGGACCCGAAACTAATGTAATATCAAAATTGCGGTAACTGTTCCTTAATGACTTCTTCTACGGCACAACATACTTTAATAAAATATTTGCAAATCTACTCATACCGACTCCAACTGGCGCGAACTACTAAAAATGTAAGTATACATTTCCAGCAGCCTAACGCCGCGCCGCAGCTCTATACCCACTTTATTAGCTATCCTACAAGCTATAATTACGGGTTTTTATTATTATAAAATTGCATTCAGTGAATCTGTCTTACCTAACATTTAACTAAGAATTCATCTTTATTAACTCTTAAGAGCCTGATTGAATCCTTTGTCTTATTTAAGCACGATAAAGATTTAATTTAAAATCTTCCCAAACTTCAATCATGCTGAAATTTGTTTGCTAAAATTTAATACTTTCTTCGTAATAAAAATAGGCCCCTGCAATAACAGATTTTCGGAAAAAATCAATTGTTGAAAAATCAGTTTAAGAGGAAAATTTTGGTTTTACGTAATGCATGTCTTCTACGTACGCCAAAATTAATATGCAAATTCGACGCGATCCAATTTGGTTTTTATGACCAGATATTAATACCATAGTAAATGTAAAATTAAAAGCTATTGATGTACCATAAAACTTGATAAAAAAGAGAGAAATTGCAATAATCTTAAATTAAAAAAAAGTTTAATGTATCCGAGTTTCCCCGCTGAGAAGGATAATAAAAGTTAATTGAAAAGTCTTAAAACGTAATTGAAAACGTAGTTAAAAGAAAAGACGCTATTTCCTTCATAAAAAGAGATGGCGAAATCTATATTGCAAGATTTCAATGCGTGAAAACCGACTCCCTTTAGCGCAGCTTTGAATCTACAAAACCAAAATTTGTGTTGTATTTTTTTAAGTAATGTATCTTTGGATAAAGATGTATTTCGAATTATCCAAAGGCTTCATTTTAAGTCACCAAGATATTGGAAGTGAGGCAACCATCAATTAATTTTCAGTGTCAAATATTAGTTTGCAATACAATTATTCGCGTTATTACTATATCTGATAACAATCGCATTAAAGTTCAGCTATTATCTTAGATATCGGTCATTCATCGACTGTCAAATCTGATTCTGATTGGATTTGCCGTAGGTCAGAGTCTTCGTGATTTCCATAATTTCGGTGACTGACTTCTCCATCTCTTAAGGTCATAGAGCCAGACCAAGTCACCGTTGTTGTACCTCAGGTATTTGACATTTACATCATATACGTCCTTTATGTTGACCCTTCTTGAGAGAATACTTAAGTTGGCAACTTCTTGCCAAGTTGACTTCCTTCCTTTCCTTACCCAAGTTAGGACTACCTAGATATCGGGATCCTCTTGGTCTTTTATAAGATCCCCATTTTGCCAAGCATCATAGACGTGGTTCTTAATAACTGACCATCTTTCCTCTAGCCGCTGGCAATATTTGCAGTTCTTAAATGGATAGAGATGTTACAGGAGTTTGACTTTGACATTGAACATCGAGTAGGAAGATCTTGTCTAATATCTATCTTAGATACAATCTAAGATATTAGACACGATCTTCCTACTCGATCTTAATGTCAAAGTCAAACTCCTGTAACGTCTCATCCAGATTGTGTCTAATATCTTAGATTATCTAAGATCTAAGATCTGTCTTAGACAATCTAAGATATTAGACAAGATCTTCCTACTCGATGTTCAATGTCAAAGTCAAACTCCTGTAACATCTCTATCCATTTTGCTACTTGAGCCTCCGAGTTTTTAAAGTAAAGGATTTATTTTAAAGCTGTATGTATTATACAGTACAAATTCTCCTTTAAGTAGGAGATAGTTCAGGATAGGTGCGCCTCTCAGAGCTTCTTTTAGTTGATCAAAAGCTTCCTGATAGTCTTGGCACCATTGGAATTTTTGTTCTTCTTCTGCCAGCTTGGTCAATAGTTTTGCGATGTGAGAAAATCACTTCACATACCGTTGGTAGTAAGTGTATTATCTCAAGATCCTGCATAGCTCATGCTTGTATTTGGGAACTGGCCAATCTTTAATAGTCTGGACCTTTGCCTTATAACAGAACTGCCTTATAACTTAACAGAAACCTTAACAGGAAACGGCATGATCCAGATATCATCATGTTAAATTATCATAATCTTGCACTCACAGTAGATACCGTCTTCTTCGATCTTCAGGGGTCAACTCAAATTGCCAGTATTTACTTTTAAGGTCTAGTGTGGCAAAGATCTTTGATCCAGCTAAGATGTATAATGTAAGAAGTATCTTAAATACGAGGAAGAGGATAGCCTTTCTATTAATCACGTCATTAGGCTGCCGGCATTTATTGCCAATTTACGCAGAATCTACTCGAGCCGTCTTTCTTTTTTACCAGTACTATCTGGGGAGACCATGGTCTGCTAGATGCTTCTATAACGCCTTTCTTGGCTATAGTCTCAATAATTTTATCAACCGTTTCTCTCTTGGGCAGTAGTAGTCTTCGAGCTGTCTGCCGGATATGACGAGTATGTTGGTCCTCTCTTTCTTCCCAATATCAAAAAAAGGCCCGATATCTATGGACCAAATGCCGCAACTTCCTTCTTTGGTCGGGTCTTAGACCGACGACGATACTAGCTTTTCTAATTCTTTCGGAATGGCTTTTCGGTGGATGTTCATAGCCGCAAGTTATCGAAGTATTGCTAAAAGTGCAGAGCAAGAAAAGCACGGAACTAGGACCGTGCTTTTCTTTAACAGTACAGAATTAATGATTGACATTAATTACGCTCACAGGAATACTCCGCTGAGCGCATACAAGGGTCTTTCCGACCGCTATCTTTTGACAAGTCTCATAACTATGCAGCTTCAAACATGACTACCTTAACATCCATGGGCTTGTTATCCCTTACGCGATGCAAAACAGCTTCCTCGTGTGACTCCCTGCTTAAAACAGCTTTGATATAAGTTAAATATCCTTTGGTATTCTTATGTCCGTTCCGATGATCCGCTCATTCTCAATTTCAGCCACTATCACAGGATGTTCCAATGTGGCTTTTTCTATGGTGAACGTGACGTTTGTTTTTCCATGGAAATTTGATCGATTCCCCGTCGCTGTTCGTAGACGCCATTTTGATTGCCCAACTTATTGCGGATTTTACTAAGTCGGGTCTTATGATTTTTTTTGTCGCATCCGTATCCAGCAGCACAGTGAGGAGTGTTCCATCCATATACGCGTTGACAAAGACACTGCTGCTATGGTGCTGCAGTGTAGAAATTCTTCGTATTTCTTTAGGGTAAAGAAAAGAATCAAATTGGTAGTTTCTATAGGAGTTTTATTAAATTTGAATTTAGTTTACATTGATACAATATAAGCTGTTTGCAATAATTAAGCAGGGAATTATAACGAGTAATAATTAATTACAAGCTTAGAGTAAGCATTTTTTATGTTGCACCACATTTTTTCCGTTTCGAAAGAATAAAATTTATCTATAGGATCAATTTTATTTTCAAAACATGCCTGGGCAGGATTAAGAAAGATGTAATAAAACTATAAATCTATATAATACTATATTTGTTTTTATATCGCAAATTCTAACTAAGTACCCAACTAATCGATCGAACAATCTTAAATAAATTGACATAACCTTAATAAAATCCAAAATAAGTAAAAATGTATACAGTGCGGCTCTTGATTGTCCCCCCCTTCTCTTATCTTTTGAATGCGGGTATATAAAAATTTGAAATTTGGCACATATTATTAGCAACTTAAATACGAATTCATTTTGAAAAACAAAATTAAATAGAAAAGGGGTCCTGCGATAAATCGTTTGAAAGCTCCCACTGAATGCTTTATGGCCCTAGAATATTAAGCCATTACACCTACCCATAGCAAAGTCCTTTTTTTTTTCTCTCAAAATCTTATTTTTCGCATTTTTATTTATTTTTATTTTCTTTACCACACCTGTTCAGTTATAATTTGTTTGTAGGTGTGTTGTTATTTGTATTGTTTGTATTTTTTGTCAATGTCAATGTCACATTATTATCATAAAAGCCATACAAAAACTTGTTTGGTTTACCAATACTTTTAAAAGCGAATAATACCGAAAGGAGAAAATATTTTTGCAATTTCGTTCAGTGCAATTTTATTTGTCTTGATTTAATTGAGAATGCCTGATCCACGTTCCCTTGCTAAAAAAATAATTATTTTCATTTACGGTGGAAATCGGAATGTATGTACACCAGACGGAAAGAATTCTTAATGTTCGCTTTCCTGACCGTCCACTATGTCGGAAGTATATTAGCTAATTCAGAAATTTACCGAAACGAGTAGTGTTGCCAGTAGGAGGAATCCAGGGCATCCCAGCTATCCAGAAGAAAAACAGGTAGATATTATAACAGCTTAATTATAATAGTATTAAGAGATCCACAACAGTCTACTTCCAAGATTGGTGACACATGTGATGTATCTTCTCCTGCTATGAAAATCCTACTTAAAAAACATAAATTTAACCCTTTATTGGAAATTATTATATTATATATTAAACATATTGGAAAATGTAGTAGAACTACTGACCTTTGAGATTATTGAAGACAATTCTCATGAATTTAAGTTGGAAACAGTTTTTCAACAAGATGAGGTCAGCCAGGTCGCCCGATCTTATACCTCTGGACTTTTTTTATGGCGCTACTTGAAACAAAAAGTCTACATCACCCAGCCAGAATCTATCTTTGATTTACGTCAAAGAATAATTGATGCATGTCATAATATTAATGTTGCCACTTTCCAAAATGTTCGTGAAGAGTTTTTCAATAGATTATTTTACTGTCTTGAAGCTAATGGTGCACATTTTCAATATATTTTGTAGTAAAATAGTTACATTTCTGTATTATCTAAAGTTGAATTATTTTGAATGAAAATGCAAAAAGTGAGATTTTAAAAGGCTGCCATTTTGCTATAGGTAGAAGTAATGACTTAATATTCTAGGACCATAAAGCATTTAATAGGAGCTTTCAAACTATGTATCGCATGATCCCGCTGTCTATTCTATTTTATTTTTGAAAATGGCGTCCCACCGCCATTTTGCAAAATGAGCTAGAGACCAAGAAGTAGTATCCAAGAAGTAGTATTTAAGTTGCTAATGATGTGTGCCAAATTTCAAATTTGTATATAAACGCATTTAAAAGATAAGAGGGAGGGACAATTAAGAGCCGCACTGTATATAAAATGTTATGGCTATACCTATATACGTATGCATACATAAAAAACTATTGCGCATTATTAAATTTTTCAACCCGGTTTTTATGTACTGTGAATGTTTTTTCTTTATCATTTTTGATGACACAGTTTACACCATCCGTTTTAATTACTTCGAAAGGGCCTTTAAGCCAAGGGCCAAGTTTAGTTCTGTTTTCATTGCTTAGAATAAGCAAGTCACCTGGATTCACCTTAAGATTGTAAATCACACCTAGTTTTGCGGTTTTGCTTTGCTCTAATAATAAAATCTCTAGCTCGTTGATATGAAATCTGTCTAATCTATACCTAACTGCCTGATAATATGCGTCAATATTATACCAAGGATGAATTTTATCTCAAAGTTTCTCAGGAAGATCATATTGCCTTCAAAATATAAGTTCACAAAAAGTATAATCCTAGTAAACTCCTAGTGTCGTATTATAACAAAAAGCATAAAATGTTATCCACTTATCCCAGTTTGTAAGAGCGTCATTAATGTAAGATCTAAGGTATTCGTTTAGTACACGGTGATTTCTTTCGCACCCACCCATACTTTCTTGATGGTACACTGTTGAGAATGTCTGTTTAATGTTCAGAATACCCGATAGCTCTTCTAAAACTTGATTTCTATAATCTGTTCCCATGTCAATTCTTATTTATTTTATGAGACCAAATATTAAAATAAAGTTTTCGACAATTATTTTTGCAACTGTAAGCGCTTCTTTATTTTGGATTGGTACAATAACTATTAGTGAAAAATATTTTCCTTTCAACGCTGAACTTTTTCTTTCCAAATTTTTCCATGACTTTCCTCAAATAATCTGGCTTAATAATAAATTTTAGGCTAGGAAATGTAAATAAGTCATACTTGTCGTTGGTTTGTAAAATTTTTGAAGTTGAATAGATGTTTTCATAGATGTTTTAGATCTCCTGTGTCTTGTCTCTAGGCCGTTTTCCTCTAATGCTTGTTGTTCTTTTGCCATAGATCTCGTGGTGACAAAAATCTAAGAAGATTTCAAGTTGATATTCTTTAGATCTTCCACTGATATTCCAGGTAATACGTCTGCTAATACGTTTCCTTTGCTTTTGATGTATTCATTTTCGATATCTCTCTCTTCTAGGTCCAGATGCATTCTTGTTAATTTTGAAGAAGGATTTTCGATAGTGAATAGATAAACTAGCGGCTTATAGTCTGATTTGACAAAAAAATTTCCTTGTAAGTGTGGCTTAAAGAAGTTTATTCCGCAGAAGTTTCGCTATTTCTCCAAATTTATTTTATAAATCGCCTATAATGATTACAAAATGCGTAAAACCTTCTTACGTCATCTGCTGTCTTTGGTGTTGGGTAGTTATGAATAATATCATATTTCATATCATAGGGCAGTACGCCGTCTGATGTAACTTTCTGATCTAGATAAGTGATGTTATTTTGAACGAATTTGCATTTATTCGGACTTAACTTCGGATTTAACTAAAAAGATTATATTTTTGTTTTTATAGTTTATAGTTTCATGTTTTTTTAACCATACAACACAAATAAAGTCATCCATTTAAATAAATGCCTTCTCGAGAGTTATTTCTGCGAAAGCATTCATTATCCTTTGAAAGCTATTTGGACTGACTTTTAGACCAAATGGGAATGTCGTGAAAGGGTACGAAGCTGACTTGGTACTAAATGACGTTATATCTCTGAAACTCTCGCTATTTTTCAGTTTTAGTTTAATCTCTTCCAGGGTTGTACTTTCACCTACTAAATTTCATGCCTTGCTAATAAGTCTAGTTTTCACGTAAGCCACCGCATTTTCCTCGTATGTTCCGACGTTCTCCTTTAATTAAGCTAAGGCATCCAAAAATGAGACCAGCTTATTATTAGAAGCATCAAACTCATTAGGCAAGATTTTTCTAGCAAAATTTAAAAAATCGAGGGCGGACAGAGCAGGCGGACATGTGGAGTGTGAAAAATTCTTCTTGTTATTTGTTATTATTACGTCTTTTATATCGTGAGTATCGTCTTTTGTGCCGTAAGTGTCGTTGTCTTTGTTAATTATATCTGTGGCAACGAGATCGTCCTTTATCAATGAGTCAATTTTTGTTAAAACATTAGTAGGAATTTTATAATCAACCTGTAAAACTTGATATGATCTAACAACTCATCTCTTATTATATTAAATAATGGTTTAATATGGTTGTTATAATAAAATGTCCTCCCAAGCAATCTTAACAGCTGACATAAATTCCCTATTTTTATTTTATTTTATTTATTTATTTTTATTAAATAAAAAAATTTAATTAGACAATCCACTAAATAAAATTAAATCCATAAAATTTATCCCTAACTTTTTAAACACTGAAATCCCTTTTTTCTAAAATAATAAAGATAATAATAAAATACTAAAAACAACATTAACATAGCGTCATATTTCGTAATTAACATAATTAACAAGCATCTTGTTTCAATGGTAACTTATTTTGCTGCTTGCAATATTGACATCAAAAACCAAGAATGAGCTACAAAAAATGAAACAGCTGTTTTACTTTTTTTTTGGTTAATTTCCATAGGTCCATTAATTAGCTAGGCATCTTTAGCGGTCGAGTTTTGGGAGGGTCTCAGGTATATACTTCTGCTAATTTCACGTTTAAGGCCCCTTCTATACACTTTCCTCACTTTTAACAGGAGCATAATTATACAGATTGTCCCGATATACAATAAAATTTTAATGTCAAGCGGTGTATTAGAAAGTCCTTGTTCTTCCACTATAAAATTTGACGTGACCACGCCCGTACTTGTTACGTCGCTTTCCTTCGATACACCTTTTATCATTTTTTGGTAAAATTTTATTATTTTTAGAAACTTAGTGGGATATGAAAAAACACAAAATTTCGTCATTTTTTTTCTTCGTACCACTGATGACTAGTCGTATTAGATTAAATCGTTACGTCACGGCCGGAAGACAAGAAGGCAAGATCGCCAAGTAGAAATTCATTGATTTTTTTTAGGATAAAGAAAAAAATCAAATCGGTAGTTCCTATACGACTGAATTTTATTAAATCTGAATTCAGTTAACAATAAAAATATTAGACGTTTGCAATAATTAAAAAGGTAACTACAGCAACTGGGGCTTGCTGAATACAGATTTGCGTCTACAGGGCGATTCATCGATAGTGTTGATGTCCAATGTTGCGTTTCTGCTTTGAACTTCCTGGATTTTGTTATCCACCAATATAAGAATCCGCTTTTTCAGTGCAAAAGCAGATTTTTCAAAATTTTTTTCTTTTAATTCGTTCTTGTTCTCCAACATTTTTTCTTTTATTTTTTATTTTCCCTAGGCCCACCTTTTGAATTGGTGAGTGTGGCAAAGATTTCTTCCAGGTTTGCAGAATTTTCCAGCGATTTAGCTTCCAGGTTGGCGGAATCTTCTTCCACTTTTGCACAATTTTCCAACATTTATTTTTTCAAACCTTCTTCCAATTTAGCTTACAGGTTGGCAGACTTTTTTTGCAACTTCACTTCCAGATCTTGCAACATTTAACCGAGATCGCTTGCACCAGCAAAAACAAAGTTGTCTGGGTCATCGTCTGCCTTAAGTAATGCGTTATGGAACCGCTTCTGCAAGGCTGTTTTATTTTCCGTATTGCAGTCCCTTTCCTCCAGCTCCCTTTTCAGCTGACCAACTTTAACATCCACCAGCTTTGATATTTTCACACACTTTAGGGTTTTTTCCTATTCGTGAGGTGTGAATTAAAACAATCGAAAATGGTCAACTAATTTATTTACACACTTCACTACGAAAACGCGATCACTCACGACTATTAGAGATATTTATTTTTTCGGTATTTATTTACACGTATTTAAATCTCGCAACAATATTTCAAAACCTACTTCACTGAACTGACTACTATTACCGATGCGGCGTTTAATATATTCGGCTGAACCTGTTCCGGACGATTCTCGTTAACTTTCTAGATGACGTGCGGTGTGCCACTTATTATCCCGGAATGACGGAGAATCAGCTGGTTTCTCAAAGTGTACAATATTTTAAAATAGTCTGAACTATAGTATATACAGTGCGGCTTAATTGTCTCTTCCCTCCCTCTTATCTTTTGAATGCGTTTATATAAAAATTTGAAATTTGGCGCCACATCATTAGCAACCTAAATCTACTTTTTGGTCCCTAGCTCATTCTGCAAAACTGCGGGACCATATCCGGAAAAGTGTCACTACGGCTCTAATGGCAACACCGCAAGCAAAAGCTGATGTCCTCTTGCGAAATATCATCTTGTCAAACGGCTTTGTATTTATATTCGGTATTTGTCGTACGTGGGCGTACCCAGATAGGAGTGAAGACAAAATAGACGTCAATTTTCGTGGCAAGTGGGAATTAAAAACGTGTTACCTACTCTGCGCAAAATGAAGTGTTAGAAACAAAATATCTTTTCAGTCAGATATTTTATTTATCTATAATTAAATATTCTACAACATTCGATATAGTATACTATTAGCGACTCAATATAATTTAAATCTCCCACGAAACCGTCGCATCTCGTAGTTTCCGCTCCACTCGACGAGACAATCGGAGCTATCTAGGATTAAAGCCGAATATAATTGGGAGAAAACAACATCTAGCGCTACCTTGTTACGGACGACAGTACTTTTTACAGTAAAGAGAATAAGAGAAATCTGAAATAGTATCAATTTTACGGTCAATAGCGACATCTTCTATTGAATAGCAATACCACGAAGAACGTTCTAGCTAGAAAGGAAAGGCAGAAATAGCAAGCATGAGATAAGGATGGAAATAGAGTCGAGAGTCAAGTATGTTCTACGTATTTCGGGAGCAGGAATATTTGAATATACATATAAGTGGGATCGTGAGGCACAGCAAGGCAATTCAGTTCGACGACACGACGAGACAACTAATACAATTCGATTCAGTTCGGAGTTTAATACGAGCAAATATTTCATGCGCCATAGTGTTTTATAGTTTAGTTGCGGCGACACGAGATTTAATTTACGTTTTCTGCGCAACAATTGGACACTGGAAATATTAATCTGTCAAATGGATATTATATATATTACTATGTCAACAGATACAGAAAATTCTTAAAGAGAGGTGAGTCAAAATAAAACAAAACCTACTATGATTATTTGATTTCTTTGTTTAAACCACAAAGTTAACGAATTTTAAATATCGCAATTTTATTTTTACTGATAAGAAGGAAGTCCGAAGTAAATGATATTTGAATGTGATGTTCTTATAGGTATCTTGATCTCTATTTTTCGTATTTTCGTCCTATGCCTAAATACCGTAAAAGTAATTTTGTGTATCTATCTTTTAGGGACAACACGTGAAAAAAGAAAAAAGGGTCGGAAAAGTAGCAGTGGAAGCGAAAGCGATGAAAATGACAACCATGATAAAACTACTCATGTAATGCAGAGATCATTGCATGCTAACATTGGACAAACGTCACATTCTCCAGCAGAACCTGTAAATATATCTGTTGCCGACTATTCTTCTCTATCGACGTCCCAACAAACTTATGACATCAACGTCGATCCTGAAATTATAGTGGACGATGCCTATCATGAAAATGATCTGGGTCGTTATGTTGGGTTACCCCGCTATCAACGGAGAAGAAGAGGGAGTTGTTACAAAATCCTTGGATCCCGCCTAGAAGTTATTAAGGAGAATATAATAAGTGAGGTTCAGAAGACCTACGCAGTCTTAGGTGATGAAACAGCAAACTGAGCTGGGAAAGAACAGCTGTCAATAGGCGCGCGATTCTACGGCGAAAGCAAAAGGAAAATCAGAGGAGAATTTGTAGGGTTCGTTGAACTAAAAGCACAAAATGCTTCAGTAATTTCCGAAGCAATTGACAATTTCTTGATTAGTTCTACCCTCCCAACCGAAGATTGCGTAGGGCTTGGATTCGATGGCTGTTCTACAATGGCAGGGAAAGAGAGTGGCGTACAAGCAACTTTGTGAGAAAAATATCCTCGTGCTTTATATTTTAATTGTTCAAGTCACAAACTCGACCTTGTTTTGAATGATGCAAACGCAGTGCCAGAAATTAGAAATACTGTCGCCACTGTAGAGGATGTTATAACGTTTTTCAGATAATCGACTATACGTCGAAACTACGCTCTAAACCTATGACAATTGTGTGAGACGAGATGGTCTGAAAAATATAAATCAATCAAAGTTTTCTCAAAATTTTCCAGAGCTTGTGAAATCTCTAGAAACGTTATCCGTAGAGGGAAATTATATCAGTTGCATTTAGCCGTTACAAAACCAGTGTTTATTATTGCTCTACAAACAATAGCCAAATATTCAGCAGTTTTAGAACCAGTTGTTAGCGCACTGCAAGCTAAATCGATCGAAATGATCTCGATGGGGAAGTATCAAGCACATTCTCAGAAATGACCGCGAGTTTCCTGATAGAATAAGTAATGAAACGCTTTAAAGAGCTCGAGCTGTTGCAATGGATTTGAACATAGAAATTTCGGTTCCACGTCTTGCTCACAAGCAAACACATAGAACTAATCCACCATTAGACAATGATAACGAATATTGGTGGCGTTCCCTGATAATAGCATACATTTAGCATTCATTGGTTCACTCATTTCATCATTGAATATTCGATTCTCCCAAGAAAATAATCCGGCGTTTGCTTTAAGTACGCTACATCCCTTGTGTATGACCAAGACCAAAACCAGCATTACAGACAGAATACACAAGTACACAAGAATGCAGAATCATTCCAAGAATTTTATTACCTGAATTACACCGGAGAACTAAACCTTTGGCATAATTGATGAAGAAGGCTTTATCAGATGATCAATTAAGGAACATAGAAGTAGTTGATCTGTTCAACGAAGCCAACATTTTTTACTCTGCTATCAGAAAGGCATTGATTATTTTAAGTACTATCCCATGCACCATGGCGACCGTAGAACGATCCTTCAGTACACTGCGAAGAGTTTAAACGTGGCTTAAAAGCACCGTGGGTGAAGAAAGGCTTACAGGTTTATGTCTGATGAGCATACAACGCAATTATTTAAAGGAAGCAGTGAGTTTATTGAAAAGACTGTCATATACAAATTTTCGGCAAATCCGAGAAGATTACTGTTAGATTAATATACATATATATTATGATTATTATATATATAATATTTTGTTTTGTGTCAATCAAACTAATTAATAAATGTCAATTTTCATGATTTTTTGTTTTAATATACCCGACCGACTATCTTACTATCTTCTCGAAACATAGTTCTCCATACATATAATAATTAAAGGAATATTAACACAAAACAAATTATAAAATAATCCTTATAAAATGAATAAGTTTCTTTTACTCAAATTATTTAACAAAAGGATCTTTACGTAAAAAAGTGTTTTATAATTGTATTTCCATCAACAGCCCTTTTTATCCATAACTTTGAAGTTTTCAGGGCCTTTATAAAATCTACCACTTAAATTTAGAAAAGTGACTCCTTATAATCATTTTCAGTTACAAATATGCAAATTTTCAACTCTCACAAAACCCCTTCATAATTGTTTTGCTCCAACCAGCTTTACTTTTTAGTTTATTCATTGGAACTAATTATTTTGCAACTCGTGCACAAAAGGCATAAAGCTTTAGGCTTTATTTTGATAAGTTCAGAGACATAAAAAATAATCAGACCATAAATTCTTTTCCAATATAAGTATAAAAATTTATTGAAATATGTCGAAAATAAATAAAATTAAATTCATATGCAAACAAACAAATTTATTGTACTTACCCAGAGAGTCGGATAAAAATTATTCATTATTTCAATTTCACAATTTTCTCTTGCAATAAAATTCCGGATATGTGAAAAGAATATGCATATACAAACTAATTAGTACATGATTGTTACTATTTATACTGACACAGTTCGAGAATAATTCATAAACGGCATCATAATAAAATTTACAGGATGTTTCAGACAAAACAGTCCGCCCTGAAAATCTTGAAAAATAAATTGCTTAGCCAAAAACGACCCCAATTAGCAATTTTTCAACGTTGCGTTGCATTGTTACGTTATCTTAATCGTAGAGACAACCTCGTTTTACACCAATTTGAAACAGATTTTTTTGGCTGTCTCAACGATACGCAGTGACTACCCGTTAACTTTCTAAACGTTTTTAGAGTTACTGATTTTTGGGCGGATGGACGCCATAACGACAAAAAAATTCATTACTTTTTTAACAATAAACTAATAGGTAAGGCAGCTAGTAGGCAGCTACTCTAAAAATACAACCTTTTTAATTTATCTTTTGAACAGTTCTTATTAATATTTACTTTGTATGTAGTTTAATATAGTGAATTATACGGGTAAAATACCCGTTTTGAAAGTTTTATAAGCACTTAATTTATAAACGGAACATATTTTACTGTAAAAAGATGTTATTTCAGCCCTAAATAACGCGCGCGCCCTGAACGTCTAGCGGATTTCTAAAAAAAAATAATAGGTTATTTTTTTTATTGGTTACATAAGAAATCCGTTGTCATTGTCTGTGGTTGGCCTGAAGCAAGAGGAAGAACGGATGGACCTAACCTAAAATTTTAATATTTTCATTTACTGTTTGCAGTTTGTATGCAGCACGTTTTTTTACAAACTTTAATAAACAAAAACTTTAACTTTTCCAAAAAAATTCATAAGCTCTTCGAAAAATATAAACTCAGAATGTAATGTTAACATTCAACTTCAGGTAAGCTAGTTGTAGGCATTTTTTCCTTCCATTGCAAGTTTTTTTTTGCGTCTGTAGTATGTTGCAGAATATTTATAGTCCTTATATCTCTTAATTTTTTAAAGCAAAACGAAAATAATAAATCCCAAAAATTTAAAGCAAAAAATGAATTATAAAAATAGAAATATTTATTAAGTAGATTTTGTTGAATTGAATATTGTTTGTTTCTTCCTCTTATTCTCTCTACCTTTGTTTTTCATCTTCTTCCTAAAACTCTTAACATGTCAGAGAGCTCCCTCTGCAGCGAAAAATGCTTAACACAGACGATCAGGCAATGTAATACCCATTCGCTAACGATGAAGTAACGTTGTTCTAACTGGGTTTTTGATTCAAAAAATTGTACACGTAAATTATTGTACAATGTAAATTACTACTGCTACCATCTATAGCAAAAAAATACGTTGTAAAAATAGCTGAGTTTTACAACAGTTAAGTTAGATTTAAGTCTGAGATTAATCAATTTAAGTTTAATCGAAAATAAACGTCGTTGCAAAACTAAAAGTCAAATTTAACATTGACGAGGACATTTATTGACAGAAATTCCGTTTCTCTCACGTCATCCCCCCATCCCTCAGACCTCCCATGTCATTTTTTTAAAAATAGGAATAGACGTCGAATGATACCTGGAATTAAAGGTAATTTAATTTTCTACATAGCCCTATTTTTATTTTTTTATTTTATCGGTTCGTTCAGAAGAAAAATCAAGAAATGTGGATAAAAAAATAAACCGTATTTTAAATGAAAAAAACAAAAGGTATCTAACATCTATTTTATTAAATGTTGAAAATAATCTTTGTTGACCTCCATACAAAAATACAATTGCTGTTCAAAACGTCTGCATATATTAGCGAACATTTCAGGACATTACTGACATTCGTTAACAATTCTATTTCGAAGATCTTTAAGGGCGTCAGGCTTAGTTTGCCACAAGTTTGACTTAGGTGTTTAGATAAGCTAATCAAAAAAAATCCAAAGAGGTAAAATCGGGAAATCTAGCGGGTCATTCTACGATACCTCTCCAGCCAATCAATCGTTCAGGAAATACGTCGTTCAAAAAATGACGAATACACCTACTTAGTCATAAAATCTAAATAAGACTGCGAAGCCGTCAGCAAGTTTACTCCAATCAATAACGCCAATCAATCTGCTCAATAACGCGTCGTTCGACTTAAGATGGATAAGGTATTTTTAAAAATAGTAGTTCAATGGCTTTTTATTTTTATCTTGTTTTTTCAACCGATAGTTTAAGAAATTTGTCAGTGTTTATTACATGCGGATGTTCTGTATAATAAATAGTGAAACATTTTTCAACCAAAGATGGACATTTTGTGTATCTATAAAAATAAGAGTCTGCCCAAGAAAATCTATCCACTGGACTCAAGTAAACTAATTATACTTTTTAATGCATCTTTTGGAAGGTCATTAATTCGCAGACATTTCGGCTTAATTTAGACAAAATATACTGGACATCCTTTGGAGGATGTGTATTGTCTGGGTATAATTATGTTTTAAAATTGCAATTGATATTAAATCTATAGGGTTGACGTATTGAACTGCTTATAGAAAATAAAACATTAAAGCAGGCTGAAATAAAATTTCATTATTTCTTGGGATAAATAGAACAGCAGAATATTTAAGCAGCAGATCTCTTAAAAAAAAAGAATGAAGTTATAAATTAAATTTTCCTAGTCCGAAAGTTAAAGACCAAGATACAGGATGATAAACTTACGTAACGTAACATAATTTTTTGAATTTTGACGATAAATTTAGCATTGAATCTTCGTTTTTAACAAAATTTGGACAAGTTTTTTTTATGGAAAATCTTTAATTAACCTTTTTTAAAATTATGTCATATAGGGCGCCATCAGCAGCATTTTTATTTTTTACGTAATTTTTTTAGGCTTGGCATGATTTAATTTTTTATATAAAATATGCATTGTGCAAACAATTCTAGTAAAAAAAGGTACACTTCAAAAATTTCGCTACAATTCACCTTTTTCAAGATATTTAGAATTAAAGTGCTCAATGCGCTTAAGATAAAATTTTATTATCCTACTTCAGGTTAAAATATTTGTTAAGTAGGCTGTGTCTAATAAGATAATTATAAGATTAGATATAAGATTATTATAAATATCATTGTCATTGTCAGAATTTATGTTCTTCACAGTTACTTTAATAAATAAATATAAAAATTCAAACTTACACATTTAGTAACATTATCTATTAGCTTTTATTGTGTACTTATTGTTAGTTCTGTTAGTTATTGTTACTTATTGCATATGACGTGGAAGTCGAAAATTTTTGTCCGCACGAAGTTCAGACTTTAACCCAATTAATTTTTGCACATGGTAATACATGAAATTAATGATAAAAATATTGAGCCATTTTTTAAGATTCTGTGATTTTTCAGTAACAGAATTTTAAAATGTTTTATGTCAAATGGAAATCATGTCGAACCATTTACTGGCAAATATTCATAATATTTATTTTAAATTTATTTTTTATATTTCATTATTCATTCGAAGTGTAATAAAGCAATTTAAAAATAGTTTATGAATGTCTTTTTTTGAGTGCATTAAAAACTTTAACTATAAATATCTCGAAAAAGGTGAATATTTGCGAGATTTTTGAAGTATACCTTTTTTAAGCAAAACTATATGCACAATGCATAATTTAAATAAAAAAAATTAATTATGCTAAGTCTAAACAAGTTGCGAAGTTAAAAAAAATATATCAAAATATTGCTGATGACGACCTCTAGGACATAATTTTAAAATAGGTTAATTTAATTTACCATATAAAAAAACCCATTGTCCATATTTTGTGAAAAACGAAGAATAAATATTAAATTTATGGCCAAAATACAAAAGAACTACATTAAGGTTATGAGCCTATATCCTGGTTGTCCTTGCTTTCGGACTAGGAAAATTTAACTTAACCTCATTCTTTTTTTAAAAGGAATCTGCTGTTAAATTATTTAGCATTATGGGACACCCTGTATGGTTGATAATTTTTCTAAATGTTTGAGATGCACATGGTGAGATAAACGCAATGCACGGAGTAGTTAAAGAGAAAATGTCGATCAATTGCTCTTAGGCTAATGATTGTATTTTCTCTACATTATTAAAATAGCCCTAATATATGGTGAGCCTCCAGAAACCGCATCGATTGTGAGACAATTATATTTTAGAAAAATCTGAAAATTTGACCATATACTTAAGTTGATGGAGGTTACTTGGCTAAAATACTTACAATATGGATACCTCATTCCCGTTCCTCATTTATAATTTCATTTAAAAAGAAGAATATAAATGAAATTATAAATCTATTACCTATCTATTACCGTCTAATAAACCGTCTAAAGTGACTTTTTTCAAATAAAAATCCCCTATTTTTATAATTTAATTGTATTAAGCATTTAAAATTAGGGTAACTTTATATATACCAGGTGGTGCGTCGCCGAGCGGAACATAGGAAATCCCATGTAAATTTTAAGAGGGTCAATTATTGGCTTCCCTGTACATTTTACAGAAAAAATGTAAGATAACTTTTTGAAGAGACCAATCTGGCAAACCCTCGTGCAAAGTTTCAAAAAAATTTAATAAGAGAATCTTGAATTATTCAATTAAATGTAATTGCAAAATTACCAAATTTTCGCTTCAGGTAAAACCAGACACCAGCCACCAGCTAGCAATTTGTTATAAGGCTTTGTCAAATCTGACGTACAGCCGAATACAAGAAATGTTTTTTTTTTTCGTTTTATCAATCTCACAACCATACATTCAAAGTAAGACACGTTAACATTACTTTTTTATCTAAACTTTTATTTAATATAACGATGAAGTTAAACCAATAACAATTATTATTATCGATTATTAAAAAAATAATTTTATTATTCTTAGAATTTAATTAAACCAATAGCAGTATCTAAAATATTTTCAATTTATTTTCCCATCAAGCCTATCTGGTCCATTTCAACCATTAAACCTATTGTTAGTAAATTCGAGTCCAAAGAAATTGCAATAAATAATTGTAAATGTTTAACTCAGAAGATCGAAAATAGCCGAAAAAAGAGAGAACAGAACTCTTAATATTTTACTAAGTGTGGAAAAATAAAAGAAAATAAAATAAAATACAATAACTTTTTTAAAAATAATAGAGAATTACATAACAACATCAATTAATCAAATGTTCAAACAACCCCCTATTAACAGCTAAACAATATCCTAACCGATCATAAAATTCATTTCTAACTTTACTAAGTTGATATTGGGAAATTTTATTATATTCTAACGAAATAGCGTTTTGTAACTGGTTTAGATTCTCAAATTTTACACTTTTATAAATGACACTTTTTAAATGACCCCACTAAAAGAAGTCATTCGGTGAAAGATCAGGTGACCTGGCTGGCCAAAGTATCCGGTACCGTAGACCAATAATGTTGCCGTTAAAAGCAGTCTCTAACCATATGGGCATTATGAGCCGGGCAACCATCCATTTGGTACCAGATCATTTGATCTTCCTGAACAACTTCTTCCAAGGCGGGTCCAATTTGATTTTGAAATAAGTCCAAATAGGTTTCAGCTGTTAGGTTCTAGTCCATAAAAAAGGGTCCAATGATATGGTGTCCGATAATTCCCACGAATACATTTGTTTTTTGGAGATCTTGTGTCCGAGTATGAACAAAGAGATGTTTATTTTCTTGGCTCCAATACCGGCAATTCTGAACATTTGGTTCATTGTTGAGAGAAATATTTCTTAAAAAATTCCTATCATTATTTGCTCTTTCCATCATTTCAAAACAAAAGGCCATTCTTCGCTTTTCATCTCCTTCCAGCTCTTGATGTTTTTCGAATTTATACGAATAATATTTGTGTTTTTTTAAAGTGTGCAATACCGTTGTATGATGTTTATTTACCTCTTGCCCAAGAACCCTCGTACTAACCATCTTCATTTTATATTATATTCATTTTACTGGTGCCCGTTTGGTTTTACCTGAACCGAAAATTTGCTAATTTTGCAATTACATTTAATTGAATAATTCAAGATTCGCTTATTAAAATTTTTTGAAATTTTGCACAGGGGTTTGCCAGATTGGTCTCTTCAAAAATTTGTTACATTTTTTCTATAAAATGTACAGGGAAGCCAATAATTGACCCTCTTAAAATTTACATGGGTTTTCCTATGTTCCGCTCGGCGACGCACCACCCGGTATAAGATATCATACCTCTTCCAATAATTTGTAGTTTTTAAAATATTTGCAATTTATAATTTTTTAACGTTTTGTAAGAGTACTGTACGGAGCGGCATTAAAAATGAATTAAGTGATACAATAAGGTCACTACCTGTCATTTGCAAATTGTCAATAATAAATCACGCCGTGATGTTTAAATTACATGAACGAAAATTATTTAAATTCATTTATTATTTACGGAGCATGTGATAAAGATATTTCAAGGACAAGTGATACTTTTTCGACACATGGTTTCTTTTTTTGGGAAATAGGGTCGTCAATATAATACAGGTCCTTGAAATAACTTTAATGTAGTAAATAAATTTAAATAATCTTTGTGTGTACTATTCAATTGTTCCGGCATAATATATTATTGACAATTTGCAAATGACGAATTGTGAAATCATTTTATCACTTGATTGTTTATTAATGCCGCGGCCCGTCATGGCCATCTGATACAATTTAGACACCGTATAGTATTCTTACAATAGAAAACTATTAAATAGCTCATTATATTTCAAAAGCTATGAATTTTCAGAATAGGTATTCTTATATAAGGTTATTTTTATTTTTAATGTATAATACGATTAATTGACAAAAATAAGGGGGTTTCTATTTGGACAAAGTCACTTAATACGGTTTATTTCATTATTATTTTTCTTTTTTGACCACCCTATTTTAATAAATATAGACACTTCATATAAAGGTGAAAAAATTGTAAGACTAAGATATAGATCATTATATGCAAGGTATTTAGGTTCTGCTTTAAAATTCAAAAATATAATAATAAGAGTATTCCGCTTTAAAAAAAGTTGAGACCTATTTCCGAAACAACTCGGAGTTTTTATTAAAAATTAGTTTTATTAAATATTTAGGATTCATATTATTTATAAAAAAATATGGTAACTGCTAACTCTTTATCGATATTTAAAAATATTTCTCATTTGTAAATTCGGGGCTATACATTTTTATATCTTAACCGCAGAAATAACATTTTAATGATTTATACTGCTTTATATAATAAAAATAAATCTCAGGTGAATACCAAACTAATTCCGAGCTCCCCTTTCAGAAACGCAAACACAATAAATCAAATTTATATAAAATCTATCCAGTGCTTTTACACGGGCACTTTATTTTATTCTTTATATGTTCCAAATTATATTTCTGAAAAGCACATTTGTCATAAAGTAGGCAATTTAAAATAGAAAAAATATAGGAAAATTATATTTTCTACCTTGCATTACATATATATCATCCCTTTCGGTAACATTATGTAACCAGAAAAAAAAAGCTTTATATAATACATTCAGCATGCATATTTGACTTCTTTTCCTCGGGGCTTTAAAAAATTTGCATACAATAATATATCTTCTGTGTTGTTTCGCAGGTCGGCTTACGCAGAATATGAAAGCGGGTGAAAAGAAGAGTGCGATAATGGACCTGCTGTTAGTACGTCGCTTGTGAGGTGCCTTTTGTAAACGCTTATTTTGTGGAGGACATTATTTGTTAAAATTTTATTAGGTAAGTTGTTTATTATTGTGTAAGCATGTATTTTATTTTTTCATAAAAATGTTACTCCGGACAGTGCTCAACCAAAGTAGTTAATGACTCAGATTTTTTTCACACTATTCAAACTCCAAATTTTCAATAAAAAAACCACAAAACACTAGAATTAATAGACTAAACAAAGTTTAACATATTAATAAGTTAAGTTGAAACATGAAAAATGCAAAATTTAGAAAAAGTCTTAGTGACCTAAGCTGAAAGGTAAAAGGTTTTTATGGAGGAAATAGACTGAATGAACTCAGTAAATTACTTAACTTTTATGCTTTCGATTGGTGCCAGAAGCCTTATTTATTTTAATGATTTTTCCATCTTATAAGAGAAAGATTTTTTCAAAAGATTCAAAAATTTCAACCTCTAAATGGAATTTTTTAAACAAAAGCATTTGACAGTATTTGACAAAGCAAATGCTTATTATTTATATTAAGTGTATAAATATATAAATTGCAAAATAACACTATATCGTCCCCTTAATACTACAACTAGGTAACTAACTTTTTACAACACAAAATTGTAATTTTTCAGGAGAGCTGTTTTAAAAGTTTAAAATTTAAAAATGTTGTATTATAACGTATATATTTTTTTTATACCTCATGGACATTAAATAAATGTATATACTCAATATTTTTAGGGAGTGTTACCCATTGTTTTAGTTTTTTTGTTTATAAAAAATGAGATATCCAGTTTTGACATTTAAAATTTAAAAAAGAAAAACCAAATATCTAGTTGTTGACTAAGGAGTAAAAACAAGATTTTAATATCAAAAACACCTTTATTGACACTTTTGTTAAAGGCAACAAAAAAAATTGAACAACAATAGTAATGTAACTTATGTACTAATCTGTCACTTACACTCACTTAAATCGGATTCAGGAACAACTTTACCTGTTTCCTTAAATGGAAGGTTTTTAAAAAGGCTTTATTTTCCATGGGTATTGCGGGAGGTTTACTGTTAAATAATGTCAAAAGATCTTTGTATTTTTTTTAGTTATAGGTATTCCGCTATTATACAAAGACTTGGGCATTTTGTTTTTGATTAGATATGCTTTTTCCTTTCCTTTCGCAATTAACTCCTATTTTTAATTCATCATCAAAATTTTCTTTGAATTTTAAAATGAGAGTTAGTTTTGATTTAGAAAAAAGCATTCAATACATTTTCTACCAAGCAACTTGCTTTCCATGTTCGTCCTTGTCTCTAAAGTTTTATCTGCATGACTTTTCCAATCAAATATTTGTTCTGGTTGTAAATACATGCCAGATACGAATTTATTGAAATTTTGCCCACTACATCACTAATTGCCTATCACTAAAACACTGAACCTGATTTGTTGTTTCAGGCAAAACTTCAAAGTATTTATATAAACAGGTTGCAATCTCACAGCTTCCTCGTTTACCTTCAACTTCTATCCACATAAAGCTATCACATGTTTGGAGACAGTATTGTTAATGGTAAAATTAAATACTTTAAATCTTTGCTTATAAAATAAAGCATTATTAGTGGGATCATTTGGCTCCAGAAGCACCTGTTGCAAATCAAAATTGCGCAACTTATGAGCTTTCCCTTTGAATTTTCCGCCGTCTGCTTAATCGCTTTTCATCATGCGCTCTGTATGAGCTAAATACTCCATAGATGATTTATCACTTAAAGAGGAGTTATAGGCCATACAAATCTGACACTGACCTTTGAGAGGTCAATAAAAGGGTAGGTGATACTCCTCCCAAAACAAATTTCTATAAATTGCGAAGCTAGATGGCGCTTTATTTTTTTCATTGCATTCTTTTTTATATAGAGAGTACATAATTGTTATGTTTAGATCGGAGGTCAAATATTTACGTCGTGTCTTTGAATGACAATAATGTGAGCTGACTACAGGGAACTTTTCGAAATGACTTTTTACACTATTTAATATTTCGGGAGCTGTGAACTATTTTTTATATTTACCTCACTTGTCTTCCAAACTTGTATTTTCTTTAGTTCTGTTTTACAATATCCACAACTCCCTTTCGTATTCCTAGAGAATTAATAAACATCGTTTTACAAACCTGAATTCTATTTGAATTTTTTTTTTAGAAAGAAGAAAATTGTGTTTTGATGTCTAGACTGTTCTTTAGTATGCCATTTTTTTTTCTGTATAACCATGAATAAAGTCCCGCTTTCTTTCGTACGAATCTAACAACGCCCGGAACGTGTTTACCTCTAATTTTAAAACAATGCAAATAATAAAATGAAACCTTATACTTAATTAAAAATTACTTATAAAGCTTATCTTTTTGAAAAATCTTAATAATAATTTTACCAATCGAGTATAAGACTTAAAGTAAGGTTTTTATAAATACATTTTTAAAGAATATTTTTACAGTTAAGACTTTTATTTCCTAAAGTAACTTCTTGTACTTAGGCCAACAGTAGTTGGATTACATGACGTAATAAAAAAATTCTCTAAAAACAAAGTTTATTTATTAGTACCTAGGTACCTACAAAAAGTCACTTAACACACTGTCAAGTAAACTGAAGCTTGCCTGTAAATTCTGCTGCTATGCCCTTTTCTGGCACATGTTCGTTGCAAAATTTTACAGAACGACATGTCATCATTGGCTATTGAAACTAAAAATAAATTTAAAAATACTTTTTAACTTAAATTTAAGAAAATCATTAGTTAATAAATACATAACCTATAAATAAATAAACAGTCCTACTATTTTAATAATATTTTATTTATAAATTGTATTTAAATCCACTCAGCTTTAGTGAACCTGCCCAAACATTAAAATTTTCAGGATACTGGGTATGTGTTTCACGCATCGAATGGGGATTTTCATCTGACCAATATCTGCAGTTATGCCGATTCACTGTGCCATTTAATATAAATGTCGATTCACTAGAAAAAACAATGATTTTTAAAAATCGATTTTCTTTACATTTTTGCATCATGATATTACAAAATTCTAAGCGGCGGTCAAAATTATCTTCAAATAATTCCTGTATTAAGGAGATTTTATAAGGATGAAATTTATTGCATTTAAGGACATTTCGAACCGATATAAAACCAACGTCTGACTGGTTGGCGTAATGATAAATTTGTTGGGTTTTGAATGTTGAAATGGGTTTTCAACTTTTATTCATTTTCATTGGGTTTTAAAATGTTATAGTATTTCTAGATCTTTTTAATCATTGCTTACAATTTTGGGCCGACTGTCTTTGCAACTTCCTTGGCAAATTCAGAGATTCGATTCTTTATCTCTGAATTGTTCTTATCACTGTAGATTTCGAAATTGGTGGGAAATATTGTATTAAAAAGGTCTTGGGTTTGTTGTTAAAATCACTCGCGATTTCCGAATCCTTTAAATACTTTTTTTTGGGTTAGTATTTGTATGTTTTATTTATAATAAATTTTACGTAATAATTTTTTAAACTATTGTATCTTTTAAGCTGTTAAAGTTAAGTATAGCATATGTAACATGAAATTGTGTTAGAAGTTTGCGTACAATTGGAAAAATACATTAAAAAATATACCATTTAAAAAAAAAGGTAGCTTTGGTCTCTACTAAGGTTGTTATCTTTCAAATGTAGATCTGAAAAAGAACTATTAACTTTTATTTAGGACACTTCTTAATAAAGGGGGCGTTAATAAAATATTAAGGGATTCCGGGATTTTCCGGAATCCCTGAATATCCGAGATTTTTTTAACACACGGTATGCGTTAACTATTTTTTTATTTAATAATGTTTAATATTGAATATAATGTTTCAATAATTCTTATTAATAACTATTACAATGAGAAAAAAATCACCACCTCAGAATTCCTGGATCCTTCAAAAACCGTGAACCGAGGGGATTCTCCCAACCCTCCCCCCTCTCGGCGAGCCTGCAAAAAGGCACCAGTGGCATATACTAAAAGCGTCTGTTAAAAGCTGAACCTGAACACAATCAGAAACAAAGCTGCTATAATGCAAGGTAAAAAATGGAATAAAGCTAAGCTAAGTACTAAGGTATAAGTACTAAGCGCGATATAGCTGCCGAATTTACCATTCACGATTTTTATTGTAAAAAAGTTTAGAATAAAAAGGCAAAACGACTTTTGTTGTAAAAAAACAGCGAAAATACAACTTAAAAGTAGAGGTCACAAAGGTATTCAAAATTTAACTATATTGAAAGTACTTAATAAGAGATTAAAAAGTTTAAGACAGAAAAAATAATAAAAAGTTTTATGAAAGGGGCAAAACAACATTTTAAAGGATATTACTGGCGAAAACAATTTATAAAAAATTTTAGGAGTTAAAGATATGAGTACAAAAGTGGTATATTTTGTCGTAAGTATTTTTATTATTGTGTACAAATAAATTAATTTCCAAGATTTCTAAAAAATTGCTCTCATGAAAAAAATAGAAGCAATAAATTCTACATAACAATATCTAAATTCTAATAACATCAGTAAAAATATGTCATCAGCCAGATTTTTGGAAGGAACTCTAGGTCTTTTACATATTACTGACAAAAACGTGATAATACTAGCTAAGAAAATACCTGTTATTTTGGTTTTAAGTTTCATGTTTTTTTTAAGAGTTATTTTAGTATTGGTTGGCAAAGTTGTTCAACTCAAGTATGTTATCTATGGGTTACCTGAGTAATTTATACTAATAATTACTAAAGTTAACCAAGAGGTAAGTTAAATAACAATTTTATGACATCAGCATAAATTTAAGATACAATTTAAGGATTTTTATCTAATTTTGTTTTTAAAGTTGTATTTTCATTGAATTTGGATATAGTATACCTATTTGGGTTTTTAGATTTCCTTTTTAAATTAAAGGTAAGAATGCCGAGATTAATATTAGGATGGCTTAATAAATTCAAGATGCGTTTAATCCCTTTTAAAGAAAAAGTCATCATTCCATTTGATTTTTTTAGGATATTGGATCATGCTATTAAAACAAGCCTTCATGCCGGAGAAAGATTCAACTAAATTAACTATATTTTGGTAGATTATTATTGCCCAAGAAATGCTCTTTTTAACGATACCAAATTTGCTAAAATCGGTGAAACCGTTAAGGAGCAAAGCAGGTTATTGCAAAAACAACACACCATAACTTTTCACATAAAAGAACCAATTTTTATGTTGAATTAATTGGATTTTTTTTGACCAAAATGATAGGTAAACCGGATCTCCTTAAAAATATGGAAAAAAATTAGATATTATTCAAAAAAAATAGTTATTATGCGAAATTTAAAGAAAATGCAATTTTAAAATTTAAGATGGCAGTTACGCTCTCTGGTGGTAATTTTTAGAACTTAAAAATATTTTCCAGCGATTCTTCACGACCGATTTACCCAATTTTTTTTAACCCTAAGACATACGACAAACGATTCCCGAGATATGGCCGAGGAAAAGTTTTATTGGGTCACCCTTAATAATTTCCTAAAAGTCAATTTAGATATACAGGGGGACGTTTAATTTTATATTTGGCAAAGTTCAAAAATTTGTCAATCACCTCCTCACCTTCAGCTAACCTCACTTTGATCTGTCAAATAGGAACACCTATCTTTGACACATCAGTGTAAGCATAATTAATGTAATAAATAATAAATTAATGTCTATTCAACAGTGCCAAACATATTAAATCGGTTGACGTACCAGCAAATAGTGCTTAAAAATGTCCGGGAATAATAGATATTTTATCGACTTTTTGTATTTTAAATGGCTACGATCTTACGATTTTAAAGGGCATACAGTATTTTATCTAACCAAACAAAAAAAAAACAAAATTGGTTGGTTTTTAAGCGAATAATGCGAATAGCAATAAAATGTGTGGTAATAAAAGACATTTTATCAACGTAAACTTTGGTAGGTCAAATGGTTGCCTCATAGTGCCATCCATTATTTTAAATGGCAAACGATTTTCCAACTTACTTCGCCAAACAGCACTAGATTTTTTCCTTTGGCTGTATTTAAAAACCAAAGTTTCGAAACCATCGGTTTAGCAGTCGTACAGAGTAGACGTTTATACTCGTAAGGAGGCGCCGGTGCTCAGTTTTGTTTTGTTTTGATTCGTTTTGATTTAATTTAAATTGTTTTGATTTTAGTGTTGCGTGTTTACATTAACGTGCTATATTTTCGCGGTACAAGTATTTCCTAAAAAACTAATTAAGTTCCTGCATCAGTAAATGTTTTTGTTTTATAAACAGTTCCTGTTTTGACTCAATTTAAAATTATCTGGCTACCATTGACCTTAACTTGAAATAATTGAACATTAACCGTAGGACGTGCAATTGTGTGTTTTGTTGTACGTTTGTTTCCAGCGTTGGGTTTAAGTTCAACTGTTTACTTGCAGTTCCTGTTTTTACCATTAATATTTATTTCAATTTAATAATATTTCTTTATAATCTAAAATGAACCGCAGTTTTAAATGTTGTCAAAAAAGGGATTTTTCAAATTATTGCTGCATCTCTTGTATTTCAATGTTCCACCCAAATTGTCTGGAAAGAAATGCCATAAAACTGGGAGGCTACAGGATTTTATGCTCACAAAGATGTCAAGATGATTTTAATGAAAGAGATCAGGAAGGAAAAATTAATGAGCAAAAGATTTATGATTTGTTGACAGAATTGAAAGAGAAGGATAGACATATAGAGAGAATGAGAAGAAACAGCATGTTTTTTGAAGATGAAGTGTCGGAGGACGAAAAGAAGCTTTCCTCATCGCTGGAAAATCTGCATAAAAGGAATGAAGAACTTAAAGTTGAATTGGAAAACTTAAAAATTAAAGAAGGTGAATTGTTGGTATTACTGGAAGTAAGTGAAGGGGCAAGTCTTAAGTTCAATTCACAAATTAGCGAGCTAAATATCCTAAATAAAAATGTAATTGTAACGATAAAAACATTAGAAAAAGAGTCTTCAACCTATAAGACTGAAATAAACTTGCTACAAAAAGACGTAAACGACTTAACTAACTTAAATAAGAAGATGTTAGACTCCGTAAAGGTGTTGGAAGTTAAAAAAGGTACCTGTTATTCCGACATTTGTGCATTGAAGGAACAGTTACAGATATCTAAATCTGTTGTTATTAATTCTCCAACACAGCTACCAACTAGGCCAAATACACCTGACGATAGTCGACCTCGGCTTCTCTTTGTTGGTGGAAATTGTAGCAGAGTGTTCCTAAAACATTTACGTTTAAAGTTTGAAGCTTACTACAAGGTCCAGTGTTTCCTGAAGCTGGACAGTTCAAGCAGTGAAGTGATTAGGACAGCATCAAATTTAGTTAAGGACTTTACGAAAGAAGATTTTTTAATAGTAATGTTAAATGAAATTTGCTCTTCATCTGATGTTTTAAAAAATTTAATTCAAAATCATGTTGATACAAACACTTTAGTGATGACAAGCCCTTATACTTATTTAAACCATAATGTTATCTATAATAGTAATAAGGCCCTTTATCGTACTTTTCATGCAAATAATATTAATCTGTATGGGATTTTAGAGTCTAATCACGCCAGTAACTTTGGTTCAAACTTGGCATCATTATTACATGCACATATTTTCAAATATTTTAAAATTAATATTTTATCGAATAAATTGTCTTTGAATCATCAAATTAATGAGTCTAAACCGATTACTGATCGTAAATTGAATTCTTCTTTTTTATAGGCATGTCCACGAAGGTTGAATCTCATTCATGTTCATATTCTACTAGTAAGATTGAAATTAGCTCTTCGAAAGGCTTAAGTATCTTTATTCTTAATATACAATCCCTAAGAAATAAGATGGATGAGCTTCATCTTTTGCTGGACACATGTAATTTTCCTGATATTGTACTTCTGACTGAGCACTGGTTGAGACCTACTGAATGTTTTTTAATATCTGATTATGTTCCCATATCAAATTTTTGTCGTCAACAATCTATACATGGAGGAACCATGATTTTGGCTAGGCAAACAATTGAAACGATTTTTTGTAATATTGATAAGTATGATAATCTTCTGTTAGAGAATGTTTTTGAATTCTCTCTTTCTTTTTGTAAGCGTTTTAATTTATATATTCTTTGTGTTTATAAGCCACCTACAGGAGATATTGCTATGTTTTTGGACAAACTTGATTCTCTTTTATCCCAGTTGTCCCTACACTCTAAGGTTATATTGGCTGGTGACTTTAATATCAACTACACTGATGAAACCTTGCCACGTACTTCTCTTTTAAGTATTTTAAATTCTTACGACTGGAAAATGCACGTTCTTTCTCCCACACGAATAACTTCTTCATCTGCAACTACAATTGACTATTTCTGTACAAATTTTGATGACGTTTTATGCACAGTACTCCCATCTGGTATTTCTGACCATGAAGCTATTCTTGCTAAAATGCCATATAATACTGTATTATCTTCATCTCATTGTATGGGAAGAATTTTCAGCAGGAGAAATTTCAATGCTTTTCCTGCTGCTACAGCTTCGGCAAATTGAAATGCACTTGAAACGGCTTCTGACCCACTTACTTTATTTTTTCAAGTTCTGTGTGATAAGATCAATCAGTGCTTTCCTAAAATGAGGCTTAAAACTAAGAAACGGAAACCATGGGTTACAAGAGGTCTTAGAATTTCAGCTAAAAACCTCAATTTTTTGACTAAATTGTGCAAATATACCACAAATGAAAATATCCTTGTATATCATCAGAAATACCGTAGTCTGTACAGAAAGACAATTAAAGCAGCAAAATCTAATTATTATAGGGATCGTTTAAATATGTCATCAAATAGGCAAAGAGAGTGTTGGTCGATTATTAAGGGGCATAGCGTTGCGGTGGCTTGAGTCCTGTCTATCAAATCGTACTCAGAAGGTTACAGTGCCTGGGCGTTCGTCTGCTTCTAGATCCCTAAAATGCGGCGTTTCCCAGGGTTCAGTGTTGGAACCATTGTTATTTTTACTGTATGTGGATGACTTGAGTTCATTGAAACTGCAGGGCAAGGTGGTTCAGTTTGCTGATGATACCACCATACTATGGAGCCATAAAAATTCTGATTATATTAAGACTTGTATCCTTGAAGACCTTCAGATTTTATCAGGGTGGTGTGCTTCCAACAAGCTCGTGTTTAATGTAAGAAAGACGTCTATTATGGGGTTTAAGTGCGATGTTCAGGGTCTGATGTTTGACAAAAGTTCCCTCTTGCAGAATAAAGAGTGCTGCAAGTTCCTAGGAATTACCATTGATAGTCGCTTTCGGTTTGAAGATCATATTTTACATTTAGCTGCGCAATTATCTTCTGGATGTTTTGCAGTAAGAATGGCAAGACAAGAGCTGGTAGGGGTGGTTGCACGTTCAGTGTTCTTTACACTTATTGAATCTCATATTCGGTATGGCTTGAGATTCTTGCAAACCCCTCTTCATTTCTGAAAAAATCCTAACTCTTTTTTCACTCTTTATCTTAGAAACAGCTGCTCTTATTCACAAAATTCCCAAACTACCCTCTGACACTGGCGATTTGACTCGTCGTGTAAATGATGTTCCCCTACCTATTCCTACATCTTCCCTTACCAAAAACTCATTAATTTACATCATGTAGAAAAATTTCGTCAAGTCTATCAAAAATAGTCAAGTAAAAAAACTTACAATCATGTTCCTCTATGTGTTAGACATATATCGGATGTTAAGAAATTTAAAAGAGAATTAAAGACGTTTTTATTGGCTAAGGCATATTATAACCTGGATGACTTTTTTAATGATAGGTTTTAACCTTGGACATGTTGGAAAGTTTTTTTTCCTTTTTTCCTCTCTAGTTTTGTCAACAAGTTTATCTTTATTTAGTAATTGATTGTTTTATTTAGTTATCTTTAATTCAAGTATGTTCAAAAAGTTTTGTCTTCTTGTGTTTAATTTGGTTCATTGTTTTGTCAATTTTTGAAATTGTATTTTTGTTTTGTTTTTTTAGCTTGTAGGATGCTTGTACACAAGATTATTCTTACGTAATATAGCACATTTTCTTTCTTTCTTTCTTTCTTTCTATAAGACCCCATCTGAAAATATGAATGATTTAAAGGATCGAATTACTCACCAATGTAGAGATATTAGCGGACAAATACTCGCCAATGTTCGTGAGGAATTTCAAAACAGACTTTATTATTGTCTCGCGAATAACGGAGCACATCTGGAGCACCTAATAAAATAAATTCTGTGAACTGATTAAATTGTTTATTTTTTATACATCTTTTTAAACCCTTACTCCAGTCTATAAACTTAAATTTTTTATGCACCGTTCGGTGGTAGATTTTATGCCCTTTAAAATTATGTATCATACTAGCGGATAGCTATTTGACATACCAAAGTATAACATCGATAAGATATTCATTATTACCAGGCATTTTGGCTCACTATTCGGTAGTACATCAACCGATTTAATTTTTTTGTGTCACTGTTAATGTGTCACACGATGAGGGTTTCCACTTGACATGTCAAAGTGAGGTTAGCGGGAAGTGATTGACAGAACTTTGTCAAATATCAAAAGTTTTTTTTGTTTTAAATTATTAAGAGTGGTTGGTTTTGAAATGGAAGCACTGTATATTATATTACTGAAATAGGTGATAAAGTTGAGTTATTCACTTCTCATCTATCGACATTATTTAAAAAGCATATACCCCTAAAGGCAGTGTGACTAAGAAAACTTTCTATCCCTTGGTTAATTCCGACTTTAAAGCTACTGATTAGAGAGGCTCTCGTAAAGTATAAAAAATAGAACCACAAAACTGAAAAAATTTCAAAGACTTACGTAACTTTACTCTTATGTCTGTTCGAAAAGAAAAAAAACGGTTATTTATAATTTTTAGAAACACAAAAAAAATATAAGGAATCTCTGGAAGGAATTAAGATGTACACTATAAGTACATAGATAGAATGTACATTTAAAAAACGATATAGATATCCCATCTGTACTACAAGATCCCGAATATAATAATTAATACTTCTAAGGTGTGTTTAAGAAAGCAAAAATTGTGCAAATAAAACCGCATTTTACGATACTTCAAAAATAATTAACGATTTCAGCTTCACAATGCACCCTGAAATAAAAAAAATATAAGGTATCAAGTGCTGCTGGAAATGATGAACTGATAAGTGCAGATGCTCAAACTTAGCTTGCAAGTTATATTAAATCACCTGACTCATATCGAAAATAGTTGCTTGGAGCGGCGATACATTTGCTGTACATTTCCAATTAAATTTTCCAATTATTTTTTTTTAATAAATCCTTCACACTGCATCAGTCTGGCTTTAGGGGAGGCTACAGCGCATCAACAGCTCTACTGACTTTTACTGACAATATTATAAGAGCAATTGTTAAAAATATGTCAGGTGTGTTTCTTTGTTTTGCCTATTTTAAGGTTTTTAATGTGTTAGGGCATGACCCGCTATGTGTAAAATTAAAATATCGCTAGGTCGGTAGAATGAGATATCGTGCAGGTTTTCTAAAAGCCTACGTATCCGTTATCATCATATCTATACGTCTAAACAACTTTTCCTCTTGTAGAAACATCATATTTGATGTCTTACAAGGCTCAATCTTGGGCGCTATTTTATATCTTATTTATCTGTGATATCTATGAAAAATCTAGTTCAAAACTCATATGTATGTACAGTCCTAACCATGCTGATGATACCCAGCTTCTCCATTACTTTTATAAAAATAGACAATTTATGAGTTCTATTTGCAAACATATATTATAAGGGTGTTAATTCTTAAGTGATTTTAAGAAGAAAAGCTCAAATAAAGCTGTTTCCTAAACCCCTTAACTTTTGAGCTACAGGGTGTTAAAATCTTAAGAAGTCGCTTCCTAACTTTCTAGATATTATTAGCTTCCTCCTAGATATGCTTATGAAACTTAGCACACACCCTCCGAGTAAGAAAGCTATAAATAAAGCCGTTTCCTAACCCCCTTAACTTTTGAGCTACAGGGTGTTAAAATCTTAAGAAGTCGCTTCATAACTTTCTAAATATTATTTAAAATATTTAATACGTCAATGCTTTTGAATAAAATAAAAACTATTGTTATAATTCACATTCATTTTAGGGCAAATTTGATTTCTTGAGCTTTTTATGTATTAGTGCGTAAAAAGTAATTTGACGTTTATTTGACATTTAATATATAGTTTTGTCATCAAATGTTTTGACGTTTTTTTTTACCGTAAAGTTGTTTAAATGCGTAAAGTAATTTAATATTTTTGATTTTTTTTATGTTTTCTTCGGGGAATTATGGGAACTAATATTAACTTATAAATGCTTATTTTGCGATACAATAATAATGCAATAATATTAATATTATATGAATAAGCATGATTGTTCGGTTATCGGGGTTGTTCGCGTGGTTGCATCACATAACTTTTCCCTCTTTAAGGTCGGAAAATAAGAGCAGCACGGGCTGGTTTTTCCGACTCTTCTAAAGGTTGGTCCATAGGAGCGTTCTTGTAGAAGTGGTTTCTTTGGGATGAAACAGGCTTCCTCCATTTCTTCCATCCAATGTACAAAAGGATTTCACATACAAGGGCGGCAATTGATGAGAGTTGATTGATCCAAAAGTGGGTCAATTTTTCCGGTGCCTTTGGACAGTCTTCAATTCATCTAAATTTATTTCTTGCAGGGTCAGTTTTGAGATGTTGATGCTGCTTGGTATATACGAAAAGTTGGGTAGTTCTAAAACACATTAGAACTCTAATGTGCTTTGACCTTCATAAGCTTGGTTACCTATCTCTACAGGGCACATAGATAAGGTAACGATACTGGGCTGAAGAACTTTTTATACTTGTTGACATTTATCCTGGGCAACTATCTCGTTCACATGAATTACCAAAATTTGATTTCCATTTAGGCGTTGAATTGTACCTCTTTAAGTTAATGCTTGTTAACGTGCATCTGTTATGTAAGGTTAGCAGGTCGAAGAGACAACGTTCATCTTTCGTTAGGGTAGTTTGTTTGCAGATAAGAAGGTCTTCTAGTTGCGGATATTGTTCTTCCGTGGTCCAGTAGTCTTTTTGCGTGAGCAGGATATAGAGATTGGATATAAGAATGGTTTTGTTTGCAATAAGTATGAAGTAGAGTTTGTAAAGGATATAATGGTTGGAAAAAACAATTGGTGTGTGTATAGAAAATAAAATTGAGTTATTTTTGATAATAACTTGGACAGATAAATAGTTATAAACACTAATTAACTCTTTAAATTAGGGTATTCGATTTGGACCATATATTGTTTTTATGTTTTCTATTAAGGATAAAAGTTGATTAGGATAAAGAATCGAGTTATGCACTTTATTTACATGAGCAAAGGAGATCTTGCATTTTCAATATTGGTAATTATGGAATTTAAGGTATTTAATTGTAACATTATATTGTTTAGAATTAAAGACAGGGCATTCGACAAATCTAGTTGCCATTTTTCAAATAAATTAATTTTTTCCAATGTGATTTGTTGGTTAGAATTAATTTTTCCTAAATTTTTAGTAAGTTCTTGTGTAACAGTAGATAGGATTGACTGTTTGTTAAAATTTGTGTTTAAGATTTCTTGATTTAAATGCCAAATTACTTTTTATGTACTAGTGCGTAAAAAAACATTGTTAGGCACTAGTGAAACTTTACACATCCTGGGCAAGTAAGTTTTTAAAGTGAGTACTTTACGCACGGTAGTAAAAAAAAATTTTTTTATAAACAAAATTTATTTTATATAAACCAAATAAATAAAAACTAAATAAACATTTTTTATAAACCAAATTTATTTTATAAACAAATGTAAAAACATAAACATATGTACATTATTTTACCATTACAGTAAAACAACTCTAATTCTAGAAGTCTAGCGGTACTTTAATATTAAATATTTTCTAACCATTTCATACAAGGTCTCTTAAATTTGGTTCTAAAGGTTATAACTTTTTAACACTCTCTAGCTCAAAAGTTACAGAGTTTAGGACATAGCTTTATTTGAAATTTTCTTCTTAAAATTACCAAAGGATTAACATCTTATTTTCTAACATCTTTTATATAAAATAGTAAGATCATTCCTTCATATCGAATATTTTTAAAAACCCTACTAAAAGAGTATTTGGTATTTTAGATCTTATGCTAAACCCTTTTTTTTCCGCTTATTTTTTCAAGATTAGTATATTTATTCTATGTATACTAATTAACTGTAACTCTTTATTTCTCATTAGTTATTTATGTGATCCGTACATGTTTATAGCTCAAATCAGATAAAATCTCATTTTCATTGAAATGAAAATCATCTCATTGTTTTCTAATCTGATAAGTATGTTAAAAACTTTAGAATTTAAACTTTTCTAATGACGACAATACCGATTCAGGCGCAAGAAACTTACTAGCTTGAATTAAGTTACGGTAATGGAACCTCGGTTTGCAGCAACTCAAGTTCGTAAATGTTAAAGGATTTTGTGAAAGTTTCACATTTCCTATCTATTACCGTCAAAACTCTTGTGTTAGAGGAGATCAATCAAAACGTTAATTAAAACGCTTACAAAACTTATGAACTATTTTCATAATGGAATATGATATGAGAAAGGATTGATATAAGACAGTATTTATATAAGATAATAAGCATAACTGTTGGGCGAAAAATATTAGAGAATCATATTATAATCTATATGTTACGGCTAATGTAATTAATCCGGATATTGTATATAATAAGCGGTAAATATTCATAATAGCCAGCAAGTTTGGCGAATGTAATAAATTTGTTTGTAATAATATAAATTTGCTACATTAACCGGTCGTTTCCAACCCAACCCAACCCAACCCAATATCCTTTCGAAAATATGTAGAATGACCGGTGAAATTATTAAATGTATTTATAATTTTCAAATTTACCACTGCCTTTGGTGATTATTTATATATTTACTGATACATGATAACCACTTTATTAAATTAGCCATAACATATATACATATATAAATGTGAATGTCTGTCCGGAGTATCACTTTTAGGACACTTATGTGTTATAGTCCAAGGAAGGTTATAGGGATGGTTTTAATTACGGGTTCGACGATTTTGCTGTAACATTACGCGACTATTGAACAACAGATTTACATTCCGTACTTACTTACAAGTACTTACAAGTCAATAATTCATTCATACGTAGACGCGAGCGAAGCCATCGGTTTAAATTGGTATGTTATAATATAGGAGTTTTGTTTCCTATGTGTGATAGTTACTTGGAATATCAACTTTTAGTCAAATATATTAAATACTAAGAAAATTATTGGAACATTGTTTAACTGAAAGGAACAACATATGTGAAAATTCATTTAAGTTCTTTTTTGGATGACTGAAGAGGAATTGTGCCAACTATTAGAAATAATAGAAAACATGAGCATAGCGACAGAGGTAGAACAAAGGCAAGGATTATGGTAATAGATAGAGCTAACAACCAAAACAGAACCAAGTAACGGAAATAAATAATATCGACATTATAAGTCAGCTTGTATACCTGGCATCTGAAATAATCAATACTAGCGAATACACTGAGAAGATTAAATGTAGATGAGCTATTTCTAAAAATGCAATGGCTAACTTAACTAAAATATACAGTTGAATATTCAGAAAATACTGAGAATGCAGATAACAGAGCAAATGATATTAGGGTATTTTCGAGATGTCTCAGATTCTATATATGATCAGATTTTCTATACAGGGTATTTTCGAGATGTCTTTCAGATAAACGATTTTGAGAAACGTGCGATACAGGAAGGCTTAGAAGATAAAAGAGGCCGAGGCAGATTTTCCACAAGATACAATGATCATATTGTCGCAATAATTGACGTGCCACTATCAGAATGTGCAAGATTGACGAAAGACCGGGAGAAATAAAGAGGTATCGGCAAGACGAACTCATGATATAAGGATTCGTGTGTCAGGTTCGCGACTCCGACGAAGAGCCATAACATATTTTTATAGGTAGCCTTATAAAAGGTTAATTTTTTAAGAGGAATGAATATTAGTTTGTAGTGTTGATAAATTAATGAAACTGTGAACTCTGATGGAGAATTTTTCTTTCTCTAAAATGAATAATTCTATGGTTCGATTACAATTTTATAAATGTCTTGTAAAATATTAAATCCATCGTAGGGTCAGCATCACAATTAAATTAAATTTTTTTACGCCCTTAGTGATAAAACCATTTATTTGTTCTTTCCACATCAATTTCTAGTCTAGCCTAACTTCTAGACGACGTGAAAAACGTTTCCAGGGGATGTCATAGGACCCTAAGGATATTGTATCCTGCTTTGTTATATTTATGTAAATATTATAAGCATATTATTATTAAGGTTATTATATTATTAGCAGCCAAAGGCCCCCTAATGGACAGGTCGTCCTCCTCAGACAGTTATCAGAGGCCAATAGCTTTGGAAAAATCAATGAGGCTCTCTGGTTTGATGGACTTAATGTCGCAGGGTAAACTAATGCTATTGCCCAAATCTTTTAACCTAGCGCTCGTGAGTGCTGGTCACTACCCGATCATTCAATCTTCACCCAACGCCATTCATTCGGCGGCATTCTGGGTTGTTCGCAAAACCTTTGGTGTGGAGATGGCATCTTAAATGCCAGAGTCCGGTTAAAAGACCTATCACTAGCCGGATTTCGCGTCTTTTTTAGCTCAGTAGTTGAGACAAGCGGATGGCCCATCTATGTATGTCTTCAATACCTCCTAAGTTTTGGAATATTTAAAACATTTGTACCCATGTTTTTTGCAAATACTGGTAATAGTTTTATAGTCCATACCTAGTTCATCTCCAACACTTTTACTTGATCGTGTTAAATCCACTTCTAGGGCACTATAAATAATTTCTTTTAGTCGTTCCAAACCATATTTAAAATTGTTTTTTTGCCAGAATGCGTTCTATTTTTAAATGTAATTGTAAACAAATCCCTACATTGTACTGTTTTAAAGTAGACCGAACACACGCGAGAGAAAAAACAAAGTATGTAATGTAATTTTGCGAGAAGCATATTATGATCTAAATGTGATCAAATGTATCACAAAAATCCAAAAGCCACAAGCATTTAACACCATGATTTTCTTGATTTAATCGCGATGTCGTCAATCAGTTTAACAAGACGTAGTACTACTTACATTTTTGCGGAAAGCAACACTATCTACTGGGAATCATGGAGCATTTATATCAAAATTACGGCATTTGTTCACAGATGTGTTTTCCAAAATCTTAGATATTAGTGATAAAATACATAAGGGCTTTAGATCTTCGAACTCTTATATATCATTGACTTTTGATAGAGGAATGATAATCGCTTTTTTTCAAAAGTAAGGGAAAACATTTTTATGAATACACGTATTTATTATATTTAAAAATGCATTTTTAAAGAAAGGCAAACACAATTTTAAATCCCTGATCGTTATACCATCCTGTCCACTTACTTGACTTTTAATTGAATGAATGCGGCAATACAGTAATTTCATTAAATGTTTATTATTATAATTAGAACATAACGGCACAAGTTTTTACTATTGTAAGAGTTTACAAATACACTTAAATGGGACTTTTTTACCTTTTCAACAAAAAACTAAACGCCGATTGTAAACACAAAGCTGCTTAACATGATGACATTTCGCAATATGACATCACCTTTCGCTTGCGGCGTTGCCATTCCAAATTATTTAGAAGCGGTTTTAGAAACAAGAATGTTAATACTTTTTTTTCCTTTTAGCTATTTTTGCGCTTAGTATAAGATAGATCAATTTCTACTTTTTATTTTTAATCCAAAATATAGCAGAAATAAGTTAAATTAACAATATTGTATGTGTTAATATATAGCTAAAATTTCCTCTTTTGAAAATGTGTGTAAACTTGACAACAGAGAATCGGTGAATATATTTGTAAACAAAACACCTCCCTTTGTTTGAGTTCAACATGCCCCTGAGGACATGTTGAACTCAAACAAAGTTGTTGTTTACTAATTTTAGTCTCTTGTTCAAGATATTATCGGTGATCCACAGAACAAATGCCTTTTCTTTAATCTTTTTTTTAAGGTGTGCATATTTATTATTGAGATATAAAATATTATTTTTCCTAAAAGTTACTTTTTTATTTATGTTATTAGAGTAATCATAATTCTCTCATGGTAATTGCATCGCTTCTCAATTAAATTCCTCATATACAATGTTTGATTAATTTTGAAATTCAACAAGTTTTTCACGGATTTTGAAAGCTAGATGAAAAGAAATAACGGTTAAAAGCTCTGACACAGGTTGTGATTTAATAGCTAAAAGCCGAAGGTTATTACTAGTGATTATTAAATCAATTGTGCTCTCGGTATTATTATTGATATTTATATGAGTAGGATCTGAGACATGGTTTCTAATATTTTGGAGAGCTTAAGCTTAGAATTAGATGGGTGTGTAAAATTAACATTAAAATCACCAATGAGAATAATAAAATCATAAAGTGGAACAGTCAAGCTCTGCAGATCCTCGAGAATATTTATGAAAATATCAGTATGAGACGAGGCCGGGCGATAAAATTATAAAAAAAGAGTTCTGGTTTTTATGACAAAATTTTAATCCCACATCTTCAAAACTCTAAGGTGTTGTTAATTCAATCGACTTAAACAGAAAATCCTTCCTAACATATATTTCCATTTATAGACATTATATAAATAAAGTATATACATTATAACAATAAAGTTTGTGGGAGTATTGGAACCAGAGCTCCCTGATGGTATTGATGGTGGACAATTCGACCGGACATCACCTGATGAGATAGTTGAAATGGACATACCACTAGTATTTACAATCTTTAAACTTGGAACTTGAATTTTGTTATCAATAAGTTAGTCATCAGAAAATATTTTTTTTGCTTTTGGAAAAAATAAAGAATAGTTGAGTTGAACAGAACCTGATATTTTAACGGAGATCATAGAATTACATCAAACCTAAATCTTGAATCTAATAATCTCTTTAAATCAAGCCTTAGGTTTGATGTAATTCTTAGAGAAATCATTAGAATTATTATAATTTGAGGCAAAAAAATGGTTGGGATAAACTTCTTCAAAAAAGTTATTGCAATTCTTGGCTACTCACTTGGCATACCTCCATCCATGCTTTCTTTAACATGGTGTTTATAGGAAATGTAAGGATGTTTTTATTTAAGTACATAGACAATTAATAACATAAATACCTTTACACAAGGGATATTTACATAACAGTTTTGTTTTACAAGGAAGATTTAGATTGTGACCAAGGAACAGATAATCCTGACATTTTTGTTAGTTTTGGATAAATAGCAAAATTTTGAATAAATATATATTTAAATCATTTTTATTGCAGTTAAGAGGCAAGAAAGTAATAAAAACAGACAAAATTATATTAATCCATTTTTAAAACAAAGGCCGGTTAACTTTTAAGTAAATAATAATTTTTAAGTACATTATCTAAATTTTCTTACCAGCTAATTCTTTTTCCTTTCTATAGCCCATGTTGTCTCCACCAAGGAACCCTATGTCTACAAAATATACCCCTTTCCAAATTCTATGCCTTAATTTAACCAAAAATAAAACTTGAAACTATAAATTATGGTAAATAAAGATTCATCATAATATCAGCAAACTTTTCCTGACACATGAGGCGAGGCCATTCCTAAACAAAAAATTAAAAGGAAAAATTCTTATTTTAAAAATTGTACTGTCAAATTTTCCTAATGTCAAGTCATTCTAAGATAGCCACCGCCCAAAATTCCGCTTTAGCATGTCGATATTATTATTATTCTATAAAAAATAAAAATAGGAAGTAGCTATCAGACGACCGGAGGTGACTTCTCGATGAGAGAAAGCGGTATTGCCATTGTTATTATTTTTATATTATTAATATTTTATTTGACATTATTTTGGAATATTTTCGGTAGATCGAATGATATTCACAAACTTGAAAAACAGAAGCTTGGTTGCATCTGCTCGTTAACCACACGGATATGATGATTATAGCCAGACAGGCAATAACGTTTTCAATAATATTCTTTATAGCTGAAGTAGAGAGCCTAGAGCGATGAGAACTATTATAGTACTAGAATATAAAAAATTCAAGGCCCGCTGCATGATTCAAGTGATGTGTATGTCGGAGTAACTCAGGAAATATTGAAAATAATCAGACGATCATATTTATTAGACTTATATCCTCGATCTTAGCCTGTATTATTAAATGCATAGACGTGCAATAGGATTGTTAAACAGGCGTTCGAGAGATAATTTAAAATAGCGGCCGTAATATAAAGATCTACAAAGCAATATGCGTAGCACAATGTGGTGACATATACAAATCTGGTGAGCGATGTACGCATTAGCTTTTTCCTGCCTATTACCTCAATTTAAGATAGAATATTCATTTCTCAAAAATTTAGACATCATTAGTGTAGTCACAAAAATAATGTTCAGCAAACAGCAACTGTTCAATAAACAGGCTATCCTGTTTTCCAAAAATGATATATTAAAGCACTTTTACATTTCAACTTTATTTTTTGGATCCTATACATATATAATACTTTACTTCAAAGTTTTTTCTAAATCATAAAAGACATATATATTCAATTTCAACATTTATATATTTACACCCAATATGCGGATAGTTACACTATAGTTCTAAAAACTGATCGCATTATAATATTATAAACTCAAACTACATGGAACAGTTAACAAACTACCGAAGTTTTACAAAAGTTCATCTTTCGTACATTTCATGCATCAATCTAAATACATTAAAAATATAAGATTAATAATAATCCTGAAAAAACAACTTCTCTGTTTTATCACGAAAATTGTAGTATGTTAATTAGTTGTTAGAAGAGTATCAAAAGCCGTTCTATAACCTAAAAGAATTAACGCATCAGTCTTCGCTGTCAACTTGCTCTACTATATCATCAATCACTTTTATTAATGATGGTGCTGCGGTATGTTCTTTTCTGAACTTTCTATAATAAATTTTAATAATAAATTATTTAATTTTCATAATATGTAAACATTATTTTGTAAACATTTATTTTTTCAAATATTTCCAATATTCCAGAATAAAACTCTTTTGGCATAGAAATGCAAAGTTTATGCTGCTGGTGTAACAAAAGGTTTGATGTAGATTATGATAAATTGATTGATGAAACTTTGATCATATCGTAATGACACCTTATTCATTTGACTTCTCTAGTATACCGTATTTATTTACTTTTTACTTAGATTAATAGCTAGTTATATTGAAAACAAAAAAATTGTTGATACACAGAGTGTCCGTTCTACCATTATTGCTTTTACATAAATGGTGTTGGTTAGTACAGGTAAACGAAACTAGTACATACTAAGTAAAAACTGAAATTGATCTAAATCGATCTGTAACGTGCAGAAAGAGGTGCGAACACCACTGCACCTAGATCTCAGTAGGTCCCATTGTGCGCACCTAGTAAAAGATTAGAGGATTACTTTCAGCTAGTCATCTATTTGGGATCGTCACAGAGGAGATTTCACTGATCTTATCTCTCCAAGAAATGAATGAAATACACCGAGAATCATACCACATTTTAACGAGAGTGGTAACGATTTGTGGTTGAGTGCGTGCATAGTTTCAAATAAAATAAATGCCCAAGAGAGTTATTGTGAGCAAGATCACCGCCTTGACATAAATATCCTGAGTTGTCCGATACAGTGTCATGGCTTCTATTATGTTGAGGGATGCTTTTTTTTTTATCTGTGAGCTGATCTACTTTACGGCCTTAGACAATAGCGTTGTACGTTAGCACAGGTCTTATGATAGTTGTTGTAGATCCACTAATTGTGCGCCTTTACTGTTCAAAAGTGATGTACACTTTCTGTTTTCTTTTTCTGATTTAAAAGTTCCAATTTAGTTATTGCGTATCACACCGATACTTGACATAAAAGATAGTTTACGTGCCGGTAGAGATGTGGTGGTTTCCTTTTTCTAGTAAATAGTATTCCGAATACCATTTTTCTTTTATTTGAAGACCCGTCTACGTTATGCGTTTTTAAAGCGAGCGTTCAAATTTACCAGTCTTTGTTTTTTTTTTCTTATAGGCTTATTTAACAACCGACTTAAAAATAATAATTTCAAATTATTAGGAAAAAACTGCCTTTTAAAAGTTGTTGTTTGCTTGCTAGTTTATTAGCTCTTCTACGAGGCAATCGGCCAGCACGATTTGGAGATTTGGGAAAACTGTCGGGTATGTACCCTGTTCCCCGAATCGATAATTTTTACAATTGTTAATACTGAAATGCATGGTGACGCTTCTCCCACGATGCGTTCGGCATCAGCGGGCCTGGTTATTGGCGTGAATAGGTTCAGCTACCACTGGCAAAGGGCAGGAAAGGAAAGAATAACCACGTGTTGACTGGGTGATTCTTAAGCCTTGAAATCATGAAGTTCTCAGTAAAAACAATTCTATGCATGTGTAAATTATTTTACTCCAAATTTATTTAAGCCTAATTGAAGGAGGAGGAATTTATTTAATAAAGGGACAAAAAAAAGTCCATTTTTTTTTACTTTTTCAATTTGCCTGAAAGTCCTCGATTTTTTACTTTTTCTATTTACGTACTATAATTACGAAAGAACCTCGCATTTCATTCCCTCTATTTTTCATTTCCCACTATTTTTAAACGCGCGGTATAGTAAAGCGAAATTCAAATTTGGCGCCATACTCAAATTTTAAATTATCCGCTTTTATGGCATAACAAACCCATTTTTACTTGCGGGTAACATTACTCCTCGACATTCAGAGGGCGCAACAGTCAACCGATGTTCAGTGTTCTATTGATGTGTTAACAGTGTTTTTATGGGAGTTTCCGATCTATGAAGTATGTGTATTCTTAGTCTATGGTTAAGGTGAAGCGGGTTGTTTGTCACGAGTTTATTCCTTATGTAACTTTTGCACAGCCTTTCGATAGATTTAAAGCAAAACGATAGATGAGAGGCTTTGAGAATGTGTATAGCCGAACTTTCTTGATTTCGGAAGAAACATAATTCTAACTTCTAATCTATCTTATCTTTCTTTGATAATGCTCTATGTATAATCTAAATCCCAATAAGAATTGCATAAAATTAAATATGTTTTCGAGTTTTTTCGTATAGTCCTTGTTTCCACGCTAATATGTAGTCGTGCGTGTATTTTATCTATTGGATTTTGGATTATATATCATTTAATTTATTCTATGACCGCTTCCTTCTGAATATCCTGACGTATCAGTGAATTATAAATTATATATTTCCCAATACATCCTCAATTTTCCAGGTCAACTTAGCGATTTAATTCAAGTGTCTGATGAACATATACTTAAAAAACTTGATTTCTTTTGCTACATATGAATCAGTTTTGGTTTTTCTCTTTGATCCTTATAATCTAACTTTAGATCACAGGTGAATTAAAATGTAAAGCAGGTATAAATAAAATAAAAATAAATATGTAGAAAATTAAATCAAAATAAAGATATATAATTCACAAGACTAACTACCGAACCTACCAGTTACAAACTAGTATGTAAAATAAAGTAACACGTCACAAAAAGTTAAACAAAGAAGCTTGATATGGGAGTAAAATTATTGAGAACTTTTAGAAGATTAAAATAACCTATACATTAAAGTATTTTTAAATTTTACATTAGAACCTAAATTTTTTTTGTGTATAATGTCCTTTAAGTATCAAAGTCTAACCGTTTTTGACATATTTAAGTTATTATGTCAAAAATGAAGTTTTCAGACCATCCAGCAATTATCAATAATTATAATAATAATAATAATAGTAATATCAATAATAATAATCATTAATTATCTATAAGGAAACCTTATTATATTTTATTACGTTTCCTGTAGAGAAGACCCAATTTTAAAACATTTTATATGAAATTTCGATAAACATTAATACAGGGTGGTCAAAAGAATAATATAAATGTTTTTTTCGCGGAATTTCAAGAATTGGTCATGTCAGTCATCAATATTATGAATTTTACAAAAACACAAGTTTGATCCCAAGATGATCCCACAGAAAATATTCCGGAACCGTGGTTTACCTAATATATAAGAAGTCCTCGCTGTTAGGAGGCTAATTCATGTTGGAATATTGACTATTATTCATGTCCGTTATACAGTTTTAATAAATGTTTCTAGTAATCCTAAGTTATTGTGTTTATTGTATGTGTGTAATAATTCTATTAGAGGCGTGTAATAAATTAGTTGCCTATTTTTGTGTATCGAGTGTTTTAAATCACACCTAAACGAAAAGTTAAAACGACACTGTAAAAAATGGGGTGAAGTCGAGAGGTCTTGCAGGCCCATTAGCTCTCTGGCAGATTTAGTTAAAAAATACGTCCGATTTAAATATTCAGGAAAAGCGAAACTAACTAAAAAGTAGGTGTTCTAGTTTTATCAATAAAAAATTTAACTTTTCATGATTATAATTGTTATTATTATTTCCAATTATAATATCATAGAATAAAATACAATTGTCATAATTTAAACTAATCACGTGGTTATATTAAGGTATTTAGAAAAGTAGTCTAAGTTATTTATCACACGTTATCTCTTAATCTGAAATCATGGAATATATATCTGATAATCTTCACTTTTAAATGCAATTTAGCTATTTTGATTAAACGATTCTCTAGTAATTCGATCTCTATTAGTAGAATATGTTTAAACAGTCCATTTTAAATAAAGTACCGCATTTAAAACGTTTTCAAATTAAAATAAATAAATTGTCATTTCGTTTCTTTTTTCCGTTCTTCCAAAGCAATTAGCTTGGGACAACTAATTGCTTTAGAAGAACAGAAAGAATATCGATTTTTCTTAAGTCTTGAAAAAGTTTAAAATTTTTAAAACTGGTGATACCTTTTAATATTCTAGAAAACCTAGAAACCAAGATTAAATGGAGCATTAGTCTTGGTTTCGTTACTTAAGTCCGGGACCGTCATCCTTTATTAAGAGTAAGCTAAGTTTAGCTTACTCTCGAAAAAAACCTTTCCTTCATAATACATATATATATAACTAATAAATATTAATTAAAATTATAAATACTTTATTAGTCAAAAATGAAAATGTTTCCTAGCAATTTATGCTTATTATTGATAGTGAATACTGAAAATAACTCTCTTATTTAATTATATTGTGGAATAAGAGACTCTCACGTTGGCAGACACCTGAAACTTTACATAACTACTTGATTAAAAATGAAGTTTCCAAGATAAAGATACACGCCTAAAATTAAAATTATTAGAAATTTCCGGAATATCAAATAAGTTATTTCCTACTTCAAAGTATGCTGAGCAGTATAACACTTATTAGAATATTTATTAATGCAAAATGATATGTCACATTGTTTTGCGTAGTTTAACCACAAAAAAATATTTAAATATTAACAAATATGTATGTTTGTAGGATTTGTATCTAGAAAATCCCTTTTTAAAAACAATTTTATTTTAAAGTTATAAATTCCAACCGACATGACATAGTAACGTGCTTAATCGCTCCTAATGCTAAAATTACAAAGGCTATTTATATTAAAATGGTAGACTGACGCTGCTGACTGGGCAAAGATAAGGTGGTTGTTGATTTCCTCTTGAGACTAAAAGGTGTGGGAATGCAACGCTGCATATTCTTGGAACTGCATTTGTAGTAAACAAGGCGTGGGTTTATCTGAGTAATACGAGAACTCGTACTGAAAGGATAATGGCTAATTTTTTGTATTAAGTCTTTTATACTAAGTTGTTATATTAATAACTTCCCCTTTTAGAAACAGTTGGTGTTGGGTAAACGACAACTTTTAGGCAGAACTTTTATTTAAATTAGGCTTTCCTCCTCGATGTCTTCTCCCAAGTGGATACTGGGACGTCTCCCTGGAAGAATATTGGATATTTGCTGTCGAACGAATTTTGTTTTAGATCTCGGTGGGAACGGCGGAAAATCGTTGCCATCGGTATTGCTCACAGTGATACCAAGTCTTGAAGCTCTGGATTTCCGGCTTTTGCAGAATATGTACAGGATAGTTAGTAGAATTATTAATATGATTGTCAAAATGGTAAACCAATTGATGTGTTTTTCAATAAAAGGTTGATTGATTATCTTATCAAGTTGTTCGGAGTACTGGCTGAGGCTGTGTTCGGCGATGTTCAGATTATCAACGTTGATTTCGTTGATGTGTAATGGCTTCAGTTTTGGCATTTTATGTTTTTCTGGTAACTGCTCATAACATGTGTAAGGAATCAATACTGGCGATGGATTTACTTGGGAAGAGGTGTCTTTCATTAATCTATTGGAATAAGGTTAAGCTTGGATTGTCGTACTTCCAACAAAGGCATTACAAGTAGGTCTGAGGCTGACAATGCTATTGATTTTAACGATGTTCGTGACTATTTCCTTGCCTTCACACTTTATGGTAATTGGGATCGAACCGGATGTTGTAACTAACCATGAATTTGACGAGTTGACTGGACATGGTAACCCTCGGCGTAGAAAATTGAAGTCGTACATGTTTTGGGCAGCTTTGTTTGTTGCCTAAGGAGTTGCGCCTCACAGATGGCATCACTATCAATGGGGTACGGAAGTACATTGGAGCTAATTTCGGTCTTTTTGTTAATAACTTTTACAATGGTTTGTGTCTTGAAATGTTATGAAAAACAATGAATCATCATCGCCGAGCAATGTATTTATTTACAGTTGAAATTGTGTGATACAGACCTGTTCGATTGTTTAAAATTGGCATTGGATATAGGCGGTACAAGGTATGGGAAGAGTGCTCAACAAGTGGTATTTTTAATAAAAAGACTATTTTTGTATCAGATTGGTAGACTTCCAATTCGATTATGTCGATATATTGGGCAATGGCCGAAGTTGAAATTGGTAGGGGTAAATTGTTTTTCTGAAGAGAATTCCAGATTTGTGTAAGAGATTCTTTTAAGACAGAGGGTTTTATTATAGTGCCGTGCAGTATTTTTAAACATGTAAAAGTCACTGCGCTTAGTACATCATTTAACGTATCCCTGATAAGCGAATAGCTTTCCATCAATGATTCACATAAATCCAACGCTTTGATTTGTGCCCGATAAAAAGCTAAGTCGTCTGAAATTTCAGCTATTTTGTCTTCAATTTCAACGATATTTTTGTTAAATGTCTCTTTATCGATTTTTAATTTTTGTATAGTAGAGTTAAAACTTTTTATACCCGATATTGTTACCGAAATTTGTTTCTGGATAAGCTTTTCAATGTTTCCCTTGTTACGCTTGATTTTGTCAATGCAGTCATTATAGTATTGTCCGCCTGATGCGTCTAAGTTCCCAGTTAATGTTTTCCAAATAGTTCCGTTACCGTTAAATATTCCGCGTTTATATCTGAAACTAATATCCTTAGTATCTAGCATCAATTCTTGATATTTTGTATTTACACATTTTGAAATTTATTCAAGACTTATATGCGTTTAAATTTCCGATTTAAAAGCTACCATCATTCGATAGGTTTTTTCGGTTGATAGAGTATCAAAAAATCGTTGAAAATTTTATTGTTATGCTCAATTGCACCCTTAAACAGAAGTAAGTCTTAGGAAGATAGATTAGAAGCGTCCATTATTAAGTTCCTCGTTGAAAAACAGGCCAATTGTGTTATTAATAGGTGTGATTTGGTAATGGCAGCTAGTGATCGAGGACAATCCCAGTAATCTGTAAGGAAATAAAACCTTATTCAAAATATGGTTTTATCCTATCAAAGTTGACTTTAGTTGATTTGTTTGTTTCTAGGTTTAGTAGTACGGCTGATTTTAAGAGATATTGGTTATAACATACAGGCCATTAAATTTGTTTTCAGATTTTGATTTTGTTTATGATTCTCGTATGTAAACTTGATTGCCAACATTAAACTCGGGTAGAAAAATCCAACAAAAGGATGATCCTCAGGGTGTTCTGCTTGATTTATTCTAATCATTTCTCCTAGCTTAGGGGAAAGCGTTCTGAAGAACCATTTGATTCAGGATGACCTACCCTTGAAAATGATATTTTCGCGTCAAAAAGATGGCAAAGATCTTTTAAGAGGGTGTTAACAAATTCTTTACCAGAATCGCAATGAATTCTTATTGGGGTGCCGTAGTGCTGAAAATAAACCATGAGAGTATCTCCAACGGTAGAAGCTTTTTTGTCTATTAATGAGTAGGCTTGAACAAATTTGGTTAATTCATCATTAATCGTTAATGCATAGTTTCGAGAAGGGTACTCGAAGATATCAATAATAATTTGCTCAAATGGTGTTCGAAGTGTTTCTGTAATTACAAGCGGTTTACTTAGATTTTTCCTAACTACTTTGAGTTTTTGACATATTTCGCATTTTTTTATGTAATCTTCAATATTTTTATTCATACCTCGCCAATGGTATTTTTGTTTAATTCGACGGCAAGTTTCGTTAATTCCGCGATGGAAAATAAGTCAAGTTATTTTTGCCGAGGTGATATTATTCTAAAATAATAGGAATTTGATCAGGTGTAGTTACCATATTTTGACAGATTTTTAATTTGATCTCCTTATCTGCAAAAATAAAGGACATTATTTCTAAAGAAGGTTGATCTAAATTATTTTCGATGCTGTAGGTTTTGTTTAATTCAAATATTTCTTGATATTTGTACAAACAGTAAAACAAATGTTGAAAGCAAACGTCGGTGACAAATGGTAAAAGAATAATCAAATATTTTCGATATTTTACCGTCTTGCTGGTGGCAATATTGATTTTTAATTGCTGAAAATCTATTTCTTCTTCAAAGATGTTTGAACAAGAAAGGTTAACTGTCTTCCTCAAGTGCAAAAATCTTAACTTTGTTTTGAAAATCTAAACATTGCTTAAAGTGATTAATTTTTATTCTGGAAAGAACGTCCGCATTTTTATTATACTTCCTGGGTTTAAATTCTATTTTAAATGTGTACTCTTTGAGCTTTAGACACCAACGCCTTAGCCTGCTTCCTAGGTTCTGAATAGACCATAACCATGTGATTGGATGATAATCAGTGACTAGCGTAAATTGTCTTCCAAATAAGTAGGGACGGAAGCATTTTACGGCCCATACAATGGCAAAAAGTTCGCGTTCTGTTGTTGAGTATTTAGTTTCTGTGCTACACAATGTCCGAGACACGTAGGGATTGGCAAATCTTTACCGATTGGTCTCTGTAGAACTGCTCCTATAGCAAACGCGCTTGCGTCGTTGGTTAAAATAAACGGTTCTTCAAAATTAGGATAAATTAAAAAAGGATCAGAAATTAATGAGTTCTTTAAGTCTTTAAAGGCGTCTTGACATTCTTTGCCAAAAGCAAAAGGAGTATCTTTTTGAAAAAGTCTCGTCAGGGGTTTTGAAATCTTGGCAAAATTTGAAACAAAGCGCCTATAGGAACCTGCTAATCCAAGGAATGATTTTATGTCTTTTTGGCTTTTAGGCTCTGGAAAGTTTTGAATACATTCAACTTTTGCCGGGTTGGGCTTAACGCCGTTTTCAGTGATTAAGTGTCCAAGGTAGGCTACTTCCTTCCGTAGGAAATCGCACTTGTCAGGTTGTATTTTAAGATTAGATTTTTTAAGTCACTTAAATACTTCCTGTAAGCGGTTGATGTGCTCATGAATAGTAGGAGAGTAGACTATGATGTCGTCGATGTACACCAAACACCTTTGGCTTAGAATTCCCATTAAAATATTGTCCATCGCACGTTGGTATGTTGCTGGCACGTTCTCTAGACCAAAAGACCATCAAACGAACTCATAATGCCCATTTTCCACGAAAAACGCAGTTTTTGAAATATCCTTGGGGTCTATCTCGATCTACTGGAATCCTGACACCAAATCTAAGGTCGTAAAGTATTGGCAATGCTTGATGTTATCATCAAGCATTTTTGAAATTTGTGTCAACCTCTTCTTTGTCAATATGAGGGTATCTGTAAGATTACGTATAATTGTTAACGTTATAACGTTTAGCATTTTTGGTGTCAATTGAGTGCTTGATTATTATTTCATCTTTTTCTTCGTCATTAAGGTGATCGATTCGTAATTGTTATTTTATTAGTTGTCGTCTGTCCACAGGTTGAGGTGTATCATAGGAGTTGAAATTATTTATTGGCTTCAAGTCAGGCAAAGGTTCAAAAGACAAATCCGAAAATTCGACTTTTTTATGAATTGCATTGGGGTTAAGTATGGATGTCAAAAATTTACCTTGTTCATTTATGTGAACTACAGTGTGAGTAATTTAGATTTTAAGTCAATTACGCATTCCTAATGATCCAAAAAGTCTAGACCTAGAATACCATCAAATTTGATGTCTAGATTACAGATATACACTTTACAAGGGTCGTTAATATTAAAAGGAATCAAGGTGGATTCTTGAATTAAAATTTTCTGATTAGTTATGCCTTGAACAACAATATTTTCGGGAAAACGTTCCTTAAAATTTTCTGCAATGTGGTCTTTAAAAACAGAAATTCCTGCGCCTGTATCTATGAGTAACTTGTATTTTTTTAAAGCATCATGAATGTAGTATACGTTTTTGGTGAAATTGCTTAAAGAAAGCTTTGTTCGGGATTGTGTTCCGATAAAGGGTTATCGATTCGTAGGGTTTGAATTTGCGCTGCAATCTGCGCTACATTTAGTTTCGTTTAGGTTTGATTGGGTGGATGGTTTTGGTTTGCTACCAGTGGAAAACTCTGGTTTATTAAGGTTAAAGCATTTTGGTTTTGTTGAGTCATGAAATTGTCAGTATGCTGATGTTCAATTGGTTGAATGGCTTGTTCAATCGGGTAATCAATGTGGTAATCAATTCGTCATAACTTTGACCAGGAAAATTATTGTAACTATTATCAGAATAATAGTCGTTGTTTTCAAAACTATCATAAGGATAATTGGTTTCGTCGTAATAATTTTCGTACAATAAGCTGTCTTTAAAGTTCATTAAATGAGTTCTTTGCGATTGATGGTTTGGGTTCCGTGGCGACTTATTAAAAGGCGAAATTGATTTTGTTGGTATTGACTGAAATTATTAGGTCTTGACTGGAGGTTTATTTTGTGGGTAATTATATGAATTTGATTAATTTGCGTAAAATGGCTTTTGAAAACTTTCTCATACATTTTGATTTGAAATGGAATTTACTATACCGTTGGGTCTGGGTACTTGCACTCTGCAATTATTTGAAATGTGACCATTTCGACCACATCTAAAACATTTTATTTGCTGGGGCTGTGGTTTTCTTAAGGGTAGGTTAGGTCTAGATTGCTGCATGGGCCTATTCTGTTTTTGATTTTCGAAATAGGATAATTGTAATTCTCTTCTTATTCGCGTTTGTGCTTCCAGTAAACTAGTTGGATTACTAGCACAAACTATGTGACTAATACGTGGATCTAGGCCTGTTAGTAAAGTGCTTAAGCCTATTTTTCAGTTTAATGTTTGTATTCTGCTAAACAATTTAACGAATGGGGACTCGTTTGTTAGTTGCTTAAGTCTTTGTAAGTCTTGTATTAGCGATAAAAGATCTCTGCTATCGCTGAAATGTAGATTTAAGAGCCGTTTAATCTCTAAGTAAGAAAATAAATTGCTTGAGCTCACCAATTGTGCCGCTCTACCTTTCAGTTTATTTTTTATGAAAATCACTAAAAGTTCGCGTTGTCCACCAACTGCCATATTATAGGCACAATCACAAGCATGCAAGAATGTACATAAAAATATTGCATCACCGTCAAATTCTGAAATAATTGAAAAAATTTTAGATAACCGATATGGTTCAATAAGCTCTGGTGGGGCTTGCGCTTCTGCATTATTATTTAAGCGTTGGTTTTGTTCCGTATTAGAACTAGAACTGTGTGATTCTGAAGTTTCATTTGTTGTAGACATTTTTAGAAAAGGTACAAATATTTCGAAAATCAGAGAAGAGAGTTTAGAAAATCGACCAGTTCAAGAAAATAAATAGCAAAACAAAATAAAAACGAATAATTCAATGTTTTACTTACACAAGAATCGTTTTAAGAATTGTCTTGTTCTCTGTTTGTTGGACACAAGGGGCTTCACTTGTTGCTGAGTAAGGACGCTGCTGGTGTGCCTTGGGGTGGTTTTTTAGGGTGCTACTTGGTTCGTTCTACTAGTTGAATTCATACGCGAATTAGGCAAGCCCTTGTTTTCGCGGCGTATAACTAATTCGTTCCGACTGCGCCAATATTAGGATTTATATATAGAAAATCCTTTTTTAAATACAATTTTATTTTAAAGTTACAAATTCAAACTTAATACTCTACTAATGCTAAAATTACAGAGGCTATTTATATTAAAATTGTAAACTGACGCTGCTGACTGGTCAAAAATTAAGTGGTTGTTGGTTTCCTCTTGAGACTAAAAGGTGTGGGGATGCAACCCTGCATATTCTTGGAATTGCATTTATGGTAAACAAATCATAGGATTATCTGAGTGATATGAGAACTGATACTGAAAGGATAATGGCTAATTTTTTATATAACATGTATTATAATTAAATAAAAATTGTATTCCTTTTCTTTAGCTTGATTCTGAAAATAAAAATAACGAAGTCTCTCTAATACACAATGCCGTTTCCTTAGGTTTAGAATGAGTAAAACCTTGCTAAGCCTGAAATCTAATAGTAAAATTTGTTAAAGGTTAATAGGAAATGTATAGCTCGCTAACTATTTTATAATGAATGGAGCATTTCAGCTTATCAGGACAAAAATATATCTTTACAATTCTAAATTTATAATAAGAGCTAAAATACTACACAACATAAACCTTCATGATTAGTCAACTTGCAAAATATTTATTAAACATTATTTCTTTATCGGTTCAACTAAGATCAATTCTAAATATTTTAATATAGTACAGTTCTTTTCTATTCATGGATCAGTTGTCATGGTTTTATTTTATGTGTTTCGACTTATTTTTTTTTATTAAGGGAAAACTATTAAAAAAAAAATAGCAAAAAAATTGCGTTAACCAAAACATACAAAATGAGTAAATCATTCATCATTTCAACTATGCTAATTGATCGATGTGAGGTAACTTTGCTAAAAGGACGTCAATAAAACTTAGATTTAATCAATGGATCCTCTTCTCCCTATCCAGCAATTAAAAAAAATAGCAATATAGTGAAGGTAAGGTCCATATTGCTGGATTATTAATTTTTCCTCTGGATTCAAGAAACGTAATATAAAGCATCAATATTCAATATAAAGCAATTAATTCAGTTATTTTCGAGAAATTGGAGATAAATATATTCACTGACTTGTAACAAACAAAAGCCTATTACACTTTCGCGTACAATTCCACAGTACATATTTTTTATTCAAAAGAACTGGCTGCTAACATATCTTTCGGTGAGTAGTACCAAAGATAATACTACTACCCGTAGTATTATCTTTGATAATAATAGTAAAGATAATACTACTACCCGTAGTAGTATTATCTTTGGTAGTACTCGTTGACCAATACAAAGAATATTATTTCTTTAAAATTATTACCTATTTAATCTCATCAATAATAATATTTTTTTGAAATTATTATTTAGATTACACATAGTTTGATAATATTTCCAAAAAAAATTTTTCGTATCGATTTAATTTCAGTAAATAACAAATTTTACATCACCAAGTTAGCGCTAATCTGTATGCCTTTTCCATGCCTTTTCCACCCAAAAAAGCAAAATATCAAATTATTATTCTTCTCTCCTACTACTATTAGTTACTTTTGAGATCAATACCAGAATTAAACAGAAAAACGCAATAAAATATGTTATTTGATTTATTTTGTTTATATGTATTAAGGTTAGGTGTGGTACATAAAACATACTTAAAATTGTAAAACGACGCAACGTCCTTTCAAATGGAAAATTTCAATGAGAAAATGTTTGCTTTTTAGAATATATTTATTGATTAAAATGTCCAATTTAAAAGTTCCATTAGCTCTATAGAATTAGAGTTAATTGAATTTATGTGTCCTTTTTTAATAAGTGCTTTCGAGCTTCAAAAAGGGTACATTTATGTATAAGTTGTAATGTGTCTTCATAATAATAAAGAAAAAATTAATTACACTACTTTAATATGCAATGTTTATTTTTCGATCATTTATTAATTGGCTACTTTGCAAGTTTGATTTCTTTAAATAATTATATATATTTATAAGATATGCAATATCTGATAATACTTTTAACCCCGAATTAATTCACCAGTGGGTTTCTGCTGTAACACTGTAGCCCTAACTTAGAATATGAACGTTTGACAGGGGTAAGTGAAAATTTATCCTTTAACATGCTTTTCCAATTAGGAATTATTAAGAAAAACATGACTGAGAATCAAGCCACAAGTCCAATTTTATAGTTGCTGTAGTGTTTCTATTTATATCCCGGTTTCAACATTAAGACGGTAACATTGTACAAGAAATCCAGCTGGTTTCACTTCGACATATAAACTGTATTCAATTTACCACGGCCGGCATTGAACTCGATATAAAAGAAAATCGTAAACAAGAGCCCGAAGACGGATAGAGGGTAATAAGATCTGGAATCAAAGTGACACCAGCAATTTTCTTTGGTTACGGGATTAACTTCCATCCAGTTTAGGGTCAGACGACGAGGTTTAACATGACAGCGGCGGGCGTAAGTGGAATTACGAAGAAGTGGATGTGGTTTATTTTGAACAGCAACGGCTAGACATAGATTAACTTGGAATAAAGACAAAAGGATAAGGAGAAAATGGATCCCTTAATATATTTTATAAAATAAGGAAAATCCTATGAAACGACTGTTGTTACTGACTTTATTCTGTCTTACGTAAACAAAAAAATATTTTTTTATGTATTTTGACATTTTGTTATTCCCAAATTATAAATATAAAGTATATTACAATGACATAGTCCAATCTATTCAATTTTTAAATTGAAATAATAGTCTTGCAGCATAATAGTGCCTTTTCTGCTAACTTCTAGACCCCATTTCTTTTTCTACTATAATAGAACCGCATTTTTCAAGCATCGTTATTCATTTAACATTGCAAGATTTTTTAACTTATTACCACAAAAATTAATAATTAAACCTTAAAATGTTTATGACATTAATGTCATATCTCAAACAATAGGGAATAGGTTACACAAAAACAATCTTTACGCCAGACGTCTCGTTAAAGCTCCAATGATGCTCTTATCCCGTAGAAATCGCACAAGGAGATTAGGATGGGACGAAGAACATGAGAATTAGTAAGAACGTGAATGGGCATGCAGTCTTTTTTAATGAATCAAGATGGTTTACGTCCGATCCAAGAAGACTAAAGAAGGTGAACACTTGACAAAGTGTCTTGCTTGCAAATTATTCAACAAGTTGACAGGCACCAAGGCGGAACTTCATAGTTTCTGCTAAAGTTTCTAAAGTACAGGTGACTAAAGAACATATTATCGATAATGTACAATATTATTAGTTCTTTGTCAAGTCTAGTAGACGTCATTTGGCAGATAATGAGATTTTAAGGACTGTGGGGATGCTTGAGGCTAAAATGCGTCAAATTGATGTAGCCAATGCTATCACAGAGCGTTATCTCTCGCCTCTTGAGCCATTATCGGAAAACTGGAATTACACGCGAAAGGCATTTGGGTCGACCAAGTATATCGATCCATATGACTACTCCTCATATGTATCGATATGTTCAGCTCTAAGAAATGACACAGTAACAGCGCCACAATTAATAAGATATCTGCGTGGAGCTCATAATGTAACTGATTCAAGACATACCATCTACAGAATGTTGAGAAAAAAATATCTAGTAAGCCGAAGGCCTTGGAAATGCCAAGCCATAAATCAAAGGAATCGCGCCAGTCGACTAGCTTGGGCTGAGGAAGATATCACTTGGGAACAAAATCAAAGGCAAAGTGTCTTATTTACTGATAAATCTTGCTTTGGCTTGTATCCAGATTCTCGAAGAGTATATGTGTAGAGGGCACCTGGCATAAAAAATAGAATCCATCATACAAACGAGTTAAAGAGGAGGCACAATAAAATTATGGTATGAGTAGGAAGGATTCTCTTGGGAGTCGAACTAAGCTCGTTCTTCTGGATCATTTCTTGTCAGCAGACCGCTATATTAGAAAAATTCTAGAACCCAATATTAGTTCATACGCCCACAATATTGGTGCTAATTTTATTTTAATGCATGATAATGTCATTCCACACATTAGAATCTAAATTTTTAAAACTACAAATTTTTGGAAGAGCAGAGCAGTGGTATTTTAGACTGGTGAGCTCAATCAGTAGATTTCAATCCTATAGAGCATGCCTGCGATATGCTTCAGCGAAGAGTTCTTTGGGACCAGAATCAGTTTTAAAACCGAGAACCAGCTGTTTCAAGTTCTTCAATAGTGTTGGATAGCAACTCCCCCTGAAGCATAAAAAGACGCTGTAGAGCCACAATCAATGCAAGAGGAAGTCACATTCCATATTAATTTTTTTCTTTTCTGTCTTTTTGTAAAATATTGATTACATATTTTTTTTGTTTTGCATATAAAATTTTCAATATTATACTTTTTTAAATTTGTGATTATTAATCATTATTAATCCTTTTTAACAAATTATTGTTTAGCATTACATTTTTTTTCCTGAATTTCATGCCAAACGGCAATCCTACTCCCTCCTAGAGAAGGGGGATCATTCACTTATCCCAGATATCAGACGGATGAAGCTCTTATGGAGTCCTTTCCATGTTATCGGACTCCTTTTTTTACCTTTATTTACACATAATACACTAAATTTACATATGTTTCTTAAACTAGTTGACATTATCTGCATGTCCAATGAACTTTCTGACGATTTGAGATCTGGAAAATAGCGTCGATTATAAGTTTGTAGATGCTTTCCTTAAAGTTGAGCAGTTTCATGTTTTCGATCAGGCTCTTTGGTATTACTGCTATTGTTGACACAATAATTGGAAGTGTCTGCACTTCTCTCATTTTCCATTGTCTTCGTATCTGGTGTTCTAGATCCCTATACTTAACAATATTTTCATTATGTCTTGCACTTAGGTTGTTATAATTAGAAATAGCTACATTAATATCTTCTTAGAAATTTTATCGTTTATGATTAGATGAGGCTTATTGTTACTTACTCGTTGGTCTGTAAGTACAGTGCGATCCCAATACAATTTGTGTTGCTCATTTTCAAGAACTGATTCCGGCTTATAGTTATAATATGGTATCTTGGCTGCTAATAAGAGGCTTAGCTTTTCTGCGAGCTCTTGATGCAGTATCTTGGCAACTAGATCATATCTTCCATGTAGTGGTTTTCCCATCCAAGCTTAAATTTTTTTTTTGCTTTGTGCTATGGTGTATGGGCAGCTCAAGCTCTTGAAGTTTGAGTGTTGAGTCAGTCATGTCTGCTTTACATACGGCGCGATGAATGTGTGATGTTTCAGACTTTTTTAAGAAGATTTTATTATTATTATTATTATTAAATGTTTAAGCATCATAAAGCATCTCCAAAATCTTTTTGTGAAAGATAATTTCTAAATATAACTGATAAAATACCTAAATCATATAATTTTTTCTTTTTTTTTTCCTTTCTGGAATAGTTCTGGAATACCAAAAGACCAGCATCTAATTGTGTTTTGGTTTTCAATATTTGACAAGCAGTTAAAATTTATTCCATAAGTACTTTTATGATCTTTTTTAGAATAAGTTTCATCTTCTGACCCCTTTTTCCGTCTAAAATACTGTATAAATACTTATTATCACAATATTACATTATAGATCATCATATACAGTTTTTTTTTACTTCACATTTTTTACTGTGGTTACTGTTGCTGTCGCTCCATTTATTTCTGCTGTGATGGAGCGGTGCTTGAGCATTGATCCTGTCCACTTTACGATGGGGCCTCCACCCCCCAGTCTTGCAAGGCTTTTGTTATGGACAGGTGTGAGGTATTGTCGAATGCTCCCTCTATGTCAATGAATGCAGTAAGAGCAATTTCTTTGCAGTCGTTTGACTTTTCTATGTCTCTTACGAGGCAGTGCAGTGCACTTATTGTAGATTTGCCTGCTTGGTAGGCAAATTGGTACAACTTGGTAGGTGGAGCGGTGTTCTAGAAAGAGTTACGCTTCTTTTGTATTGGTCGATTGCTTTCTCCATTGTTTTTAGAAGAAAGGAGGTTAGACTAATCGGGCGATATGATTTTGCTTCGTTTTCAGGACGACGCCCCGTTTTTGGTATGAATATTACATTAGCCTCTCTCCAAGCTAGTCGTACGTGTCCTAAAATGAGGCTGGCTTTAAAGATTTTTTGTAGGTGTACTTTTAGTATCTCATAGTCTCTTTGTAGCAGAGCTGGGAAAATTTCATCTTTGCCTGGAGATTTGTAGGGCTTAAAGCTTTCCATTGCCCATTTGATTCTGTTAGTTGTGAGGATTTTGCTTGCCAGCCTTTTACTTCTCCCGTTTGGGTTTTGGAGCCCTTCGTTTTGGAGGTTTGACTGGTTCTGGTTATCTTCAATAATCTGCGATCCCGGGAAGTGAGTCTGAAGAAGTACCTCTAGGCTTTCTTTTTGATCGTTACGGTATTCACCGCTTGGCTTTTTTAGTAGACCAATTCCGTTCGAATGATTTTTTGAAAGGATTTTTTGCAGACGTTGTGCTGGGGCTAATTCATCTATTCCCTTGCAGAACTGCCTCCATGATTTCCTTTTTGATTTTCTAAGTTCTTTGTTGTACACAGTGAGGGCTGTTTTGTAGTGCGCCCAGTCTCCAGTAATTTTTGCTTTGTTAAACAGTTTCCTGACCTCTCGTTTCAAACGTCCGAGTTCTTCGTTCCACCAAGGCACGTCCCTTCGGATAGCCTTCTGTTTTACGGGACAGCTGTTCTCAAAGGAGTTACTGATTGCGTTGATTAAATTGTTAGATGAATCTTCTAGTTCTTCAATTGTGTTTAAATCGGTAGGAGTTTCATCTAAACTCAGACAGAGACCCTCTACATAGGAGTCCCAATTTGTAAGTTTTGGTAATCTCGTCTCTTCTGAGTGACATATTTTTGCCTCTAAATCAAACAAAATAGACTGATGGTCTGAAAAGGAGGGTTCGTTTGACATATGCCAATTAGTTATTGTGTGTGATGTGAATGAGTCAGAAAGGGTTATGTCTAAGACTTCTTTTCTGACTGCATTGATAAAAATGGGTTTGCTACCTTTGTTGATAATGTCTATGTTGTTAGAATTCAAGTATTCAAAAAGATGCTCACCTCTCGGATTTATGTCGGTGCTGCCCCAACCAATGTTGTGATGTGCATTGGCATCGGCCCCGATGATGTAGTGTCTGTTCCTTTCTTTACACCATAAAATGAGACGTCGTACCATCTCGGGTGGGGCTTGATCTTCGTCCATATTATACTCAACTCAGTAATGTTTCGAGTGCGGAACCATGGCAAAATTTACAAACGATTGGTGTAATTAGTGAAGGTTTGTGTAATCCATTGGGGCACAATTGTGGCCCTGAGTGCACCCTTTCCGCACGAACTATGGGATGTCGTGCGGCTCTAGTTCTTATCCCGTAAGTAGAAAACATGGCGATTATTATTTAGGAAAGTTGATAAATAATTGCATATAAGCAAAACTAAATTTTAAGGGCAGGTAACGTAAAACATAACCTAACAACAGCCAATTTTTGAATTTTTCCCTTAAACCATTGACAATGCAACAGTGCGGTCTTTTACCTGTACTGTGTGTTCTTATACTGGAAAAAGTAAACAGTGTCGGTGCCGCCCTAATGCCACAATTTTTTCAATGGATTTCGCTATTAGATTGACACCACTGTTGTGTGGCCAAGTGATATTTTGTATGATATATTTGAAATAAGTAATATAATCTCCTTTTATTTTTTTGATTCCAAAATGTATAGGACATTCCATTTCAAAATGTCTTTTTTCAGATCACAATTATGTCTAATATTTTCAAAGGTAAATAGAAAAACGGTAATTCTTGTAAATTTTACTTTTAACATATACGTACTTATTGCGTCTTTCATTACTAATTTATTTATTTCACTTATAATATTTACTAAGGAACACTACTAGTTGAGTGTAATTCCTTGGTGATTTTATAAAAAATTTATTGCTTTGTACATTTACTATAACCACACCCTGTATAAATTCTATTTTTCAAACTTTGCTCTTCCGACAACAAAATTTCTCCTTAAGTTAAATTGTAAGTTTATACATTATGGAATTTGGAAGAATTTATATATTTCATTTAATATTTTAGCAAGTATGTATAGTATAGGTAACTGTTAATTTTGATTGTATAAATTGTGATTTTGTTTCTATAACCTTTTTACAATATAGTAATATATTTGCGATTTGGTTATCTTTTGTTTCTGCAGCTATAATGTTTACTTGTGGTCTTTTTCATTACTAATTTGTTAAGAGTTATTTAATTTATAATATCTACTAAGGAACATTACTGATCAAATGAGTATGCAGTAATTTCTTAGTAAATTTATAAAAAATTTATTGCCTTTGTACATTTATTATAACGTTTGTCACACACTGTATAAATTCTATTTTGCAAACTTTGCTCTTCGTACAACAAAGTTCCTCATTAAATTAAGTTATAAGTTTATACGCTATGGAGTTTGAAAGAATTTTTAAATTTTATTTAATGTTTCAACAAGCGTGTACAACTATTAATTTTTATTGTATACCTTGTGAATTATTTGCTTTAATCTCTTTTTGTTATAATATAGTAATACATTTTGTAAATATTTCTTATCTAATTTCTTGAGCCAGACCTATGTATCTAGTAGGAAATGTATGGGTATTTCAGAAATTATACTACGCAAATAGAAAAAGTGACAAGTCGAAGACTTTATTTAATATGGACACTAAAAGTCCCGATTTAACAATTTTTCAATCTGCCTCTTATAATTTCCGAAAGGTCCATACATTTCCTACTAATTTTAAGCGCACGGTATAGTAGAGCGAAATTTAAAATCTGGGGTCATAATCAAATCTTAAATTACCCGCTATTATGACGCCACAAACCCATTTTCTCTTCCTGTGAGTACTACTCCTCGACATTTAGAGGACGCAAAAGTCAATTGGCGTTGATTGTTCTATTGGGTCTTCTGATCTAAAAAGAAGTTTCCTATCTAAGAAGTATTAATCTATGATGAAAACTAATTGTATTGCCAAGTAAGCTACCGGACGGTACATGCAGCGCCAAAACCGGATGCACAAAAAGGAAATGTTAAAAATATAGTTTATCCCAAACATTTATGCCGAAACAATGTGATCATTACTCTTAATTACTTCTAAAATGAACTTACTCCCAGTACGACAGAAATATTGGAAGCACCCTCATTTTGAGAATCGTGAAGTGCAAAATTTTATATTATTAAAATAAAATAAAATAAGAATTTTATATGATGTGCGTAAGCCAGGAGTGTAACACTCATGTATTTTTCTTAAATAAAGTAAATAAATCGAAAAAATTATCATGAAAATTCAAAATTGAATTCTGTACAATTCTTGGTGTCACGTGACAAAACCGGAAAGTCAAAGATCGAATCGGAAGAGACTGGAAAGAAAATGGAGTACAAGTACTTTCAACGTTGTATATACAATTATAAATAATAAAAAAATAAATGTTGAGGATTGCAATATGATCTTTAAACTTATTTTGCTATTTAATAACTATATAGTCTTACTATTGAATATAATTTAAAGTTAACATTTTTCACGTAAAAAAAGGTGGTACAGTTAAAGGTGGGTTAAAAAGAGCACCTATTACTTAACCATATCCAAGTGGCCGATTAAATTTGGATGCGCAGTGGCAAAACCCTTTGACCGTAGCACAGATGTAAATAGCTCCGCACCTATTGGCTATGCGGAGCTATTTACATCTGTGACCGTAGCTCATTTAAAGAGCTCCGGTTGTATAGGCCTGTTAGTTTACATCACAGTGTTATATTTGGGATCAATTGAGTGATAGTGGCAATTGTTTTTTGTACATTTTCGAAACTTATTAATTTTAAAATGCCTTTTAAAAGTAAATTAAAAAAATAAATTATTAATCGGTCAAAGTCGTAAAATAATTAGCAATTTATTATATTTTATGGAAACTGAATCAGTGGCTGGAAAAGGCCATATTTAGCTTAAAGCATATGTAAATAGGAAATGAAATACGACAAGTGGCGATTATCATCATGACTAGAACTGCGAAAAGTGGGTCACGGATAATCTGATTCGAAATTTCAAATCAAGAAGTGTGGTTTTGAGAAATTGACAATATAACTATTAGCTTAACTTTAGTAGTAACAGAAATGGTCCTATCAAATATTCCTAATATCCATTTATCAAAAAGAGTTCCTGGATATTACCTTCGCATATCGCATGCGAATTCTCTTCTGCCCAAGAACGGTAATTGTGAAAATATTTTATAGCATTCCTTCAGAAAGTTTCTTCATCGCTAAATAAAATCGTGTTTTCAAATAGCAGATTTTGTAAGGACCATTGGTAAAAATTAGATTGTCACATGGGCGCTCCAATACTTTGGTTGTGGTGAGAATATAAATATATTTGTTACAAAATATCAGAACGAGAATAAGCAGAATTAATAAAATAAATATGTCTGCGCCAGCCTACGTTTTTTTCACATACTTATTTAATATTTTGCTATTTCACCTACACTTAGTTCCCATTGATGGCTATTATTGCATAAATAAATCGAAAACGGTAACATACGAGAATAGTGCAAGAGACCAGACAGCTAAAGAAAGGATCACAGAATTTAAATTTCATGCCGGAATTCATACATGGTGCTTCAAAAAAAATTTGTAACCGCGTAATGTAAATGTAGTTCATTACTGAGGTCTGGAAAATTGTTCAATTAAGTACAGCAATAAGTTTCTCTCCTACTAAAACATAGAAATATTCAAATATGTACATACAGTGCTTTCATTAAAAACAAACTACCCTTAATATCTTCTTAAGAAAACAAAATCACGTTAATTTAGGTATATAGAGGGACGTTTAATTTTATATTTGACGAAGTTCTTCAATTACCTCCTCACTTTCAGTAAACCTCACTTTGACATTTCAAATTGGAATCCCCATTGGGTGACACATCATTGTAAGCAGCATTAATATATCTATTAAGCAGTTCCAAAAAAAAATTAAATCGGTTAAGGTACTAGCGAATAGTGACCAAAAATGTCTGGGAATAATGGATTTTTCTCGACCTCAAACTGTATTTCAAATGGCTACCTTAAGTGTGATACATTATTTTAAAGGGCATACAATCTCGTATACAACCAAACCGAAAAAAACAAAATCGGTTGATGTATAAAGAGTTTCAATTTTCTCTAGCGTCATTCGGGTGCATTCAAAAAATTGCTCTCTGTCGTGACTTAAGGAAAACTTTACGATACCTTCGTATACACTGCACCTATAAATATATTTATTCATAAGCCTCACAGCATACCTTCTTTCTGTTCCACATTTAAAAAAACCGCTACCCAACAATCATATCCTCCTCTGACAAAATTTTTTATTGAAAAAACAACATACAAGCTAATAGTTATTTGAAAATAAAGTTTTTAGAATAAAATTAAAAATATCCGCTAACCTAAAATGTAGACAAACAATTTAAAATTAATAATGAGGTTGAAGATTTAGTCATGCGCAAATCGATTTTCACATAAAATCAGCTCAAAAAGTTAAAAGTTCGGCAACTCTTCATTTATTTCTTATTTTTATTTGGTGCATAAACCCACTATTAGATGACGCTACATGTACCTATTGCGAAAATGAGTATTCTCGCATCTCTTTCTGACCTTTGTCGTAAATACAGCGTTCGTGAAGAATATAAAGAGAGACAAAAGCGCGAGATTCAGTGTGAATCTTAGCTAATAGTATTTGTATGTGTAGGAATCGATTCTGTAGTGAATCTTTCACCAAGATCGACACTTGAATCAAAGTCACTCAGGCCCTTCATCTCTTTAGCAGTTTTGCATCTTTTTACAGCTACTTTTATATAGCTTGAAAATAGCTTAAGACTTGACTTCAGAGATGTTATAGTAGAGTAAATTAGATGTACAAATATTTCATTTATTCTTTATCTCTGGAAAACAAACTTGTCTAAAGAATATCTTTATCGATGTACTTTAATCGTAAAATCATAACGAAAACGACGATCAAAATAAATTGGTTTTGGCGGGAACTAAATCAACATTTACTGATAACGAAGCTTATATCGCCCCCTTTATTACAAATCGTTATTCAAAGTTCTTTATCCAATCTGTCCCACCAAAATAGTTCAGGTATCTTCAAGGTAGTATCTCTCCCAGATTAAAAAACATATTTGTTCTCACTAATAAAGCTATCTACTAACTTCCAATTTCGAGGTTAAACGTTCCTATAAAGAACAGCCAACCAACTTATCCAACCAAATCTTCTTAAAACTCTTTAGGGCCACATTAAAGGCCACAAGGAATTTAAAGCGTTTGTAAATAAAATATGTAGATTATTAAATCATCGTTTCATTATTTTAAACTAATTTGCCCCACATTTTTGAAAAAGCTAGAAAAAAAGTACTTAAAATTAATAATTGAACTGTATTATAATGTAACTAAACAACAAACAAAATAAATTAAAAATAAAACAGATAAATTCTTAAAAAAAATAAATAAATTTTAAAGATAACAAACAATACATCAGTCCGGAAAAAAGCTAATGAGTTTAGCAATATTCTAACATAAACCCTCAATTTCATGAAATTATAGTTCTGTCTGATCATGAGTGGCATAAAAATATGGTATAAGTATTTTTTTCTATAAATTATAGAGATTGAATCCTTGATAAAAATACATGGCAAGGTCAAAATCCTATCACTAATATGGCCGACACAAATCTCTGAGATATAGGTTGTAAATATTACGCTCTACTGAAGCACATATAAAGTTTGAAACAATGCAGCTAGAGATAGACCCCAAAAGCAAATTCCACATTTTAAATGTGATTTGAATAATGTGAAATATATATTACTAGCTATCACAATACCAACCTCACTCCTAACCTTTTTAATGGCATAACAACCAGAGGATAATAAGTACATCTTGCTTATATTTGATCTCACTTGTAAAAATATTTTGCATTTAAACTGCAAAATGCTTCCTTTTGAACAACACTTTTGTTAGGTTATTTGAATCATTTCAAGGATTGACTTCATGCAGGTCTTCATTTATTATTTAATTCAGAGTGTTTGAATCTTAAGAAAACAATATATTTAATTCACAATTCACTTAAAGTTATGTACTATATACCAAATATACTAATATACTATAAATTATATTATACTATATACTAACCATACCGGGTGTTGCGTCGCCGAGCGGAACATAGGAAATTCCATGTAAATTTTAAGGGGGTCAATTATTGGCTTCCCTGTACATTTTACAGAAAAATTGTAAGATAACTTTTTGAAGAGACCAATGCAGATGCAACAAAATTGAGCACTACAACGATCGTAAATATAAAGAAGAATTGGATAAAATCAGATCAGGATTACGCTGCTCATATATTTTCCAAGCAAAAGACCGCAAAAACCAAATCTACAACATATTTGAAAAGTAGAATTCGGCACGAGCAGTAGACGTAACAAAACCGAGCTTACAAAAATTGTGAATAATGGTATAAAATTATTTTAACTCACTGGGAAAAATTTAAATACTGACAATTTAATTTACTTGTTCATGAAAAAAAATGCTGCTTGAAGGAATATGTTAACACATTAAAATGAAAATACCATTCAAAAAAATAAAACATTCAAACTCAAAAAAAACACGCCATATTGCATTACCAAGTTAATGAAATTGCAACGATATGATTGAATACTTAAACGACGATCATAAAATAAAATTTGCTAGAACAAAAAAAGCTTAATCAATCTCGTCAGTATTGTCAGAGTCAGAACTGAAATCAGAGATATTGTCTTCGTCATCGTCGTCTTCGTCAGTCGTAATCACAAGTGGCGGAATGTCATAGGCATCACACACTGGTATTGACTCCCAAGCCTTTTCAATTACCTTTTCTGTATGAAAAACATATTTTTGCCAATGATCTATAGAAATTTCGTTTATTACCCTTTCCCATGTAGTCAGAACTTCTGAAGGTGACCCCTTAAAATTGGAGATATATTGATCATATTTTCGTTTACATTCCGACCATACCATTTCAATTGCATTAAACTGGCAATGATATGGTGGCAGTCGCAAAATTTTGTGTCCTAAAGGTTTAACATATTCATCAAGGAAGTACTTTTTTTCACTAGTGCAGTTTCTGCGTTCAATACTCCATATTTTATCTTTCATGGCTTTTTCTGGAAAACCAATATTCTTTTTCTTCAACCATTCGGTCAGTCTCTGCTTTGTCCAAGATTCTCTCAGGATTTCTTCTAATAAACCAGAATGGTAACTTGCATTGTCCATGATTATAAATGACTTTGGGGGAAGATTTGGAACCAGCTGAGTTTTAAACCAGTTTTCGAAGTTTTTCCTGTTCATATTGTCATGATAATCTCCCGTCTTTAATCCACTCTTGAATATTAAATTTGCACCCTTGACGAAGCCATCTTTGGTTCCGGCGTGGACCACGATATAACGATGACCTTAAAAATAAAAGATAATTCAATTCTCTTCTTTTAGAAATCATTCTTCCAGAACACAAATTTAATGTAATTAATAAGTAATGTTCCATGCACATACGAGTAGTGTATGGAGTTAAATTCCCTCATATTGTCTTAGAGAGAAATTATATGAAACTATGAAACAGATGAAATTATGAAGTTAGAGGGCCCTTACAAGGGCAATAGTTTTTATTAAAAAAAAATGTAAAAAGATAACCAGATAATTTTTACCTTCACTGTTTTTCCTTGAATCCGTGTGCTTGGTGTCATCTTGCCAGCTACTACGAAATGATCCCTTGCTAAAAATCTACGTCTCGTTAATGAAAACTGGAGTAAAACCTTCCGGACCTACATTTCTATTTTTGATATACTCCCTTAAAAAATTGATTCTTTTATGAAAAATATTTGGCAAGTCCATCAAATATTTTCTGTTTGATGGACTTTTTGATTTTTTCTTTTTTCCTTGATTTTTTCCACTTGAAGCCTGTACTATTGATCCATCTTCTTAAGGAGTCAATGAAAAACTCAAAATATTTAATTTCTTTCCTGAACTTTTCTCTTATTGTTGCCAATATTACATATTCTTTTCTGGCGTACATAGAATAAATTGTGTTCCGAATTCTATGTTTCAAATATGTTGTAATTTTGGTTTTTGCTGTCTTTTGCGTGGAAGATAAACGGGCTGCGTAATCCTGATCTGATTTTATCCCATTCTTCTTTATATTTGCGATGTTGTTGTGCTCAATTTTGTTGCATCTGCGGCTCGCTGTATCACATTCTTAATTTGAAGTGCAATTCCGTTTCGGACTTGTTCCTTTTCCAGTTGAAAATAAGCCAATATATTTAAAATCATCAGCTGCGATTTTTCATTATACCTATTATATCTTTTTTTAGGCATTATCTAACACTTTTCGAAATAACTTTCAAGAACAAGTTGACAAACCAATATTTTTGATTGACAGATTGACAGTGACGTTTATTTCGCATAACCTAGTATATAAAAGATGAATAATCATCAGACACCAATTTTTTTCAAAAGTTTGTTGTCGCCACTGTTTGGAATATGCTAAACAAAGATAAACAAAAATTACGTCATTACAAATGGGTATAATTTCGACTATATGTTATTGTACACTTTTTTTTGTTATGGATATGTTGAGGATGTATTAAAGATGAATATGAGAGAAATTGGCCTGTAATCTGTAGGGGCCTCTCTATCGTGTCTTTTGAAAACAAGGATTACTGAGACTTCTCAGTAACGGAGAATTAAAAAAAAAGCATTAGTAGAGTCAGGCATGATGTTATATGCTGAACAATTCATATTATATTTTGTACACTGATGTATACTTAACTGGTAGTGCAATGAATGATATACTATAGCTAGATGTTCTCACGATAGATCAAAAAGCGTGCGAAAAAGTAAACTATGGTTTCATTGTTTCCAAACTGAATGTTTTTGTTTTTTCTCGCTTAGGGAATGTAAATATATCAAATCAGATCTCATCGATTAAGTTTAACAGGTTTAACAGATTCAAAAAAGTTAATAGAAGTTTATTAAGGTGGTTCTTGTTATCTGCAGTTCCTATTATTCATTAGATTGTAAATCTATTCATGACTTTATAACTAACTTTTTCAAAACCTCATATTTATTTATTTTTAATTATCGAAATAAATGCCTCAGCTAACATCTTAAATTTTTAGTACAGAAAGTGAAATTTTTTTCGTCTCTTTTTTTTATTCCGAATGGTGGTAAATGAGTTTGTTCGTTGTAAAATTTCTAAATAGAGACTGACAATTTTATTTAGTTTTATATTCTTATGTTTAGAATATTAATAATATGCTGTATCAGATGTAATTAAATGATGATCGGCATGTGTTTCCTGTAGAATATTTACTTTTTACGTAAGTTTCTGGTACGTTATATATTAAAAAATTAATTGTTAAGACAATTATTCATATGTTCTTAACACCCTCTATATCACATTTTAAATCTATTTACTTGAAAAAGTGTGATCTAAGGAACTCACAGTTGATCTTATATATTTCTTTGAAACTCCTTGTGCTATCTCCAAGGACCAATGACCAAATATTAAATCCCAATCTCACTCTCAGTACCTAATGACAGCGCAATAAGGTGCAGTCAACCGTTCAGGAGCGAATTTCCATTAATAGACAATTATAACCGGAAAATTTTAATCAGAGGCTATCCAAGTGGCGCGTGATTGCTGTAATGGCAAAACGAGCTGGAACATGTAATATGTTAGGTAATTGCCTCATTATCTATATCCAACTGAGATAAGCTGGATTTACTTGGAAAGATATAGAGCTTGCTTTGTGTTTACTAGTCATAAGTTTCATAATTTTCAAAAATATCGACTATGAGGGGCGGTGCATTTCGATCATTTATCTAACTTTTTTGCCATTTTGCAATGTTATGGCTAGCAACACCGCTCTAAGTTTGAGCAGAAAATATTAAGCATGTTAACTAATTAGCATGGTAATCATGAGAATTGTTTCCAACTCATTGCATTATAATATTTTTTATATATTAAATATTTTTTATATATTATTTATTATTTAATAAGTTGTAGTTTTACACTAACTTTCAGTAAAATATCAATCCAGTGAACGTTTTACTTACTGCTGGCGCTGACGAGCTTCTGTATAACTTTAAACTAACTGTAACTAACAGGCTAAGATAGTTTTTAGGCTAACCTGATTTTACCTGAAAGAATTCACAGTAGTCACTGTCGTAAACAATGAGGTTCCTGCAATGGATATTCCTACAACATATATTTATTAATAATTTTACGATTTAGGCAGATTTGTATCTTGTAAATTCTAAAAATAATTCTTACAATAATTGCGATAAGAAATATATGTTCCAAAGAAAAAAGGTAATAAGATAAAAATAAGCAAATAAACATATATTGCTCTTTTTTGCATGCAGAATCAATGATCTTGTAAATTTTATAAATTTTGGTTGATTAAAATTCTTACCACCTTTTTCAAATAAAACTTATACATTTTCATAATTATTTCATTTAAAAGTGTTTTATTTTTTTATATTATAAATAGATACGTGTTTCTTCTTATAGATTTCTTTGGAGAGACAACCAGCAAACCAACGACCAGGCAACAGCGCGCCGAACGCTGATCGAAAATAGCCCAAGCCTGCTCATGCTCAGTACTCAAGTACGGCATTATTTGCTGGGTGACTGCACTACTGTTAAAACTAAAAGCATTATTTTTTCACCATATTTGCCAATTCATCATAGCTGTTTATACTCTTCCCGAAAGGGTTCAAATTATCCAATGATACGACGGCAATTCAGCCACAGAGTGTAAAGGGACTTATTTGCAGTTGCTTATTTATTGTGGCATTTATTGGTGTCATTGAGACAAAAACGTTTCTCAAAATTTTCCATAAAATTTCAATTGGTTATTGAATAAGGAATGGGTCGAGTCTATCGTCAAAGGTGATTGCAAATAAATTCGTACACTCTGTGGTTGAATTGCCGCCGTAATGCCATTTGATTATTTGAACCCTTTTTGAAGGAATATAAACAGTCGTGGCAAATTAAAATAAGGCTATTAATTTGGCAAATAATAACGTTGATTAAATATTTGGGTATATAATATTCAAATATGCAATCGACGATAATATCGTATTTGAGCGCTGAGCAGTCACATTTTTTTCAATAAGGAGTTTCTTATTTTAAAGGTTTCATAGTTTTCAAGTTTTTATACAAATATAGGGTGTTATAAATAAGGTACTAGATACTCTTTGTATCAAAGGTAACTTTAAAAAATATTTTGTTACATATGAACTTCAACGTTCGACTCGTTTTTTCAATTTAAAGGATTCATGAATTTTTGTTTCACCTCATTTTAAACTTACTTTGATAATATGCACCATTTTTTAAAGTGTTTCAAAAATACTCACTTTTCACTTTATTCTTTAGTTACGTATTTTGTTGGGTATTTATTATGTCCCTTTTTCACTAAATATTAATTTAGAAAATAGACTTATACACGGATTTAAAAGAAATATAAACTTACTTTTGTAAGATTAAGTTAAAAAAAAAGACAATATTATATTATCGACAACAGAAAACGTTTACTTATTAAAAGAACTAAACTCGGCGTGACCCGTCACAAAACTATATTTTTAATACCTATTCTGGTCTTACACCCTCTCTTCCGTCGCCAGTTAACATAAACAAATTTCAATTATTATGGCTATTTGATATTTTCTTTCATTCTAGCTGACAAAGCACTGACAAATGAGAACATATTTCTTAATTTAGTATAATGATACATTTATAAAAAAAATAAAAATTAGAAAATCTTATACTTAAATCTTTAACGATACCTTTTGTTATATTTTATTTAATTCAAGTCCAATTTTTTAATACTTGTGATAGATTTTGTATATATTGTAAGAAAACAAAATCGTAATTCATCATCAGATAAGGAAATTTTGTCAAGCCACCGCCGGTCAGGAGATTATAATAAGCTAAATCATTTAAGTGTAAAAAGGTTAAAAGGTTAAATCTATTGCATTAATTTCTTCTTCTTTCTTTTTCAACATCGGTAGGCGACTTAATGCATCCACCCACATGTAGCATATTTTTACCTGAGCGATATTCTATCTGGAAACATAGTCTTATACCTTAACCACCAACGGCCAACTCGAGGAATCAAATCTTTTTTTGAAAATGTTGTTCGAAATGTGTTAGAGTCTGTTTCTATTTTAAATTGGATTCCTACTAGATAAACTCTGAAAAATTTTAAAGACAATACTACGGCTAATGTCTCTAATTCTGTTTTTTTTTTTAGTGATAACACTTCTGATTACTATAATACTTATAGTTGTTTACTATATTACTTATAGTTGTTTATTTACTGAAATAAGCCACAAGCCACTTTTTATCCTTAGCTACTCCCTGCATCAGGATTTCTCCAACGCCCATAGCACTAGGCATTAGTTTGCAACTCAGTAGGTAAAGTTTGATCAAATATGGATAAGACAGGTCTAGATGACAAATGCTTTTTTATATTATTTACAGCTTCTTCTTATTCATTAGTCCAGAACCATCGGATTTCTCTACGTGTAAGACGCGTTAGTGGTTCAACAATATACGCAAAGTTTTGTACACATTTCCGGAAATACCCTGCCAGGCCTAAAAATTGTCTTACTTCTTTTAAGTTTTTAGGTGAAGGCACATGTACTAAAGCAGCTATCTTTTTACTCCCTGGTCGTACACCTTCATTACTTAATCCTCTACCCAATCAATAGATGTTGAAAAATTCACAATTATCTAACTTTAACGTTAAATTATTTTTGCGTAAAGCGCAAAGTGCCAGTTTTAAACTTTTCAAACCCTGTTCGATAGTTTTGCTTGGAATGATTATGTCGTCTACGTATGGAAACGCTATAGTATTTTTCAAATCTCCTAAAGCGTTATTAACTAACCGCTGGAAAACTTCAGGAGAATTTGCTAAACCGAATGGCATTCTTAGGAATTCATAATGCTCTTCTGGCATTATAAAAGCTGTTATCTCAATAGAAGTCTCATCCATAGGTACCTGATAAAATCCGGAAGCCATATCTAGAGTTATAAAATAATCACTACCCCCAAGTCGATCAATCTGATCTTCTATCAACGGTAAGAGATATTTCTCTTTGACTAATTTTTGATTTAGTCTCCTATAGTCGATAGCCTCTAGTATTCTTCTTCACCAAAAAAACCGGACTGGCATAGGGTGAAATAGATTCACGGACTATATTAAGTAGTAATAAGTTTCCGTAAAATTGATCTCTCAGAAACGGACATCCGGGAAGGATTATAAACTATATACTTATAATGCTGTGACAGTTTCAGCCACTACCTCCACCTTTACATTGATTAATACTGACTTATTTGTTAATAATGACTTACTATTAAATGATTTTAATGTTTTGAAAGATCCACTAACTATAGTAAGCTTCCAGAATCAATAAGACATTTAACTTTATGTCCTTTAATACGTGCCGTTTTCAAAAATAATGTAGCAACCTTATCAGAAACGTCGCAAACAGCAACACTCTTACTGTCTTTTCCGATCATGCGTGTACAACCTTCACTAATATGTCCGAACTTTTTGCATAACCTACACTTAATTTTAGAATTTCTACATTGATTTAAAAAGTGGTCACCACAACAGTTATAATACACAATTTTTTTACGTTCGCGCTCCTTAACCTTATTTTCATTAGAAGTTGATGGGCTTGATTCAGAAGCATTCTTAGTTGGTGGAAAGTTAGATTTTACCACACTAAAACTATTATTTTTAGCGTTAACATTTCCTACACTACTTAAATAACTAGCGAGTTCCCCAATAGACTGGAAAATAGCAGCTCTAGCCGCTAAAGCTACATTTTTGTTAGTGATATTTTCTATAACACTATCAATTTGCAACAAACTAGGAATGGACAAGTGAAGTTTATTTAACTTTAAAACAATAATCTCAAAAAACAATAATAAATTTTGGTTTGGCACCGAAGAAAAATTTGCTGCTTCTTTTAATAATTTACCAAATCTTTTAGTTCTTTGAAAATTAATTTCTAATTGTTTCTGTGTCTAATGTCTATTTCTAATGTCTTCCTAACCCGAACCAGCTACATTAGACTCATATCGTACGACCGGCGAGCATTCCCGCGAAATCTACTAGTAGCTAGTCTTAATATTAATGATTCATCCAAGTTATGAAATGTAGCCAATTCTTCAACATTCTGAATCCACTCAGTAACTATCAACGTCTCCGCACTCATATACTCATATATTAAGGTCAAATATCGGTATAAGAGTCATTAAAAGCTGAATAATTATTCATAGATGAAACTCGACTACTATTACTTGAATTTACTTGTTGTGACAGCTTACTTAACTTTCTTTTCAGCCTTCTGATTGTCCTCCTTCGGGTGGAACTCTATGAGGACGAGCTGGAGGAAGGCGATCTACTTCGCTTAGATTTTCCCATTTTATAACTTCACTAAATACTAAACAGATAACTATTGACAATTGTTGAAAATCTTTTTTTAACACCAAGAGTAAGCCGAAGTAATTTAATAGAACACACAAGTCGAAAACATGAGTCTATCCCACCGCTGCTATGTAAGATTCAAGTTAAAAAAAATAAAAGACAATATTATATTATCGACAACAGAAAACGTTTACTTATTAAAAGAACTAAGTCGGCGTGAACCGTCACACAACTATATTTTTAATACCTATTCTGGTCGTACATCCTCTCTTCCGTCGCCAGTTAACAAAAACATTAAAAAATCCCAATGATTATGGCTATTTGATATTTTCTTCCATTCTAGCTGACAAAGCACTAACAAATGAGAACATATTTCTTAATTTAGTATAATGGTACATTTATAAAAAAAAATAAAAATTAGAAAATCTTATACTTAAATCTTTAACGATACCTTTTGTTATATTATATTTAATTCAAGTCCAATAATTTTTTAATACTTGTGATAGATTTTGTATACATTGTAAGAAAACAAAATCGTAATTCATCATCCGATAAGGAAATTTTGTCAAGCCACCCGCGCCGTCGGTCAGGAGACTATAATAAGCAGAATCATTGAAATGTAAAAAGGTTGTTGATGTTTAAAAAAATAATTTATTAGTTTTATTCTCTCCATGCTCTGGTTAAACGCTGCTCGGAATATTATTTGTTACTTTTGTAATAAACATAATTATTGAACATCGAAGCTATTATTATTGATAATATAGCTTTATTTTTTATTGAAATTGTGAACAACGAAAAACATATTTACTGAATACGAAAATCTACTAATTTAAACCAACGTTTCGATAGTTTAATCTACTACCATTAACAAGGAGACAAATATAAAACTTTTTTTTTTAAATTTAACCTAATTCATTGTTTTGATCTAATCTAAAGCTATTGTTTACCAGATGTGCTTCTATAAAAACCTAAAATATTCCAAACTTTTAGACTAACTGGGGTATAATTCGCTCACTATTTTGGATGATACTATAGAACACAATTAGTATGCAAATAAATTTTACACTTAGTACAGATGTATAGTTTATGACTATGACACATTGTACATCTGGTTATCAAATCTCAATTCATCGATACCATTACCAACATTTCTTAGAGGTATACTAATATCAGTTTTTAGAAAACGTAGAGCTATAGAAGGTGTCCCATATCGTTATGTTCAAATTTTAGGGACATAGTATGCTTCATTTTAAGTAAAAAAAACGCAAAATTTGTAGATCTATTTTCATTTGTTACAAAGTTATAAAAGTAAAGCCCATGAATGTTATTAGGAGGCAATTCTAAAAATAAATTTTTATAGTTAATAAAAACTACTACATTTTTTTCGGAGATCACAATAAATACCAACAAAATTGTTTTATGATAAACAATGCAGTTATTCCCGGTTTTTTACTGAGCGACGGTATCTTTATCAAAATGAATCGATTTTCTTCTTAAGAGTATGCAGACATGCATTTTGTAAATGGCTACTGTAACGGTAGTGCTCGTCAAGCAGTTATCAAATATGAACATCAGTTTCCAAATAGGCGCATTTCTCATTACAGAACATTTTTGGAAGTATACAGACAATTTCGGGAATGCAGACTGTGTGATTATTATTTTGATCGGGGAGTGAACTTACCAGCAGACTTGGATCAACGAGTGTCAGTGTACTCCAACTATCAGTGTACGTCGAATCTCTATACAAGTCGGAGTACCGCGAATGACTGTTTGGCGAATTTTAAACGTGAAGGCTTACATCCGTATCATTATCGTAAGGTACAAGGTTTGCTTGAGGAAGATCACTATCCTCGTCTAGTTTATTTTCACTGGATATTAAGACAGTCCCGTCTTAATTTTCATTTCTGCAGAACAGTCCTATGGACAGATGAAGCGACATTTACCAGGCGTGGTATTACAAATCTGAGAAATAACCTGCATAGGTGGGAATCAGAAAATCCAAAAGCTGTACGTCCTTGTAATTTTCAACATGAATTTTCTGGTAACGTTTGGGCTGCTTTAATCGATGACTTGTTGATTGGTCCTGTTCTGCTTCCTGCAAGGTTAAATGTGGACAGTTACCTTCAGTTTCTTATGGAAGAATGTGGTTCCAAAAGGATCGGGCTCCACCGGATTTCGGAATTGCTGTCCGAAACTGGGTTACGGCCAACTATCCAAGATGGATTGGTCGAGGTAGTCCTGTTGCCTTGATTTTTATTTATGGGGGTACATGAAAGATTTGTTCTGTGCGCAAGTTTCAAATACAAGGGAAGAGTTATTGGAGGGTATTCAGCAAGCCGCTGAATAAATAATAACAAAACAAGGGTTAAATACGGATAACTACGTCATCAGTTGGCTTAAGGGCTTTTAAATTTTCTAATTTTTATCTTCTTATAATATTCATGGGCGTGTAACTTTGAAACAAATAAAAAGGGACCTACAAGTTTTGCGTTTTTTTACTTAAAATGAAGCTTACTTTATGCCCCAAAATTTGAACATAACGATACGGGATACTCTGTATATAATTTGAAATCTACTTAGAACTTTTTGTCTTCATCTACTAAATTATAAATTTTCCACGCATTTATCACCAAGCTATCCAATGCATTGTAAAATATCGACCACTACCATTTCTTTCTCAAAAGTTAACACCTATAACTTGCAATGCCATTGTCGCTTCCAAGTAATAAAGATTACTTCAAAGTTATCAAAATGAATGTCTAGACAGGCAATATTCCTATTTTAAACTATCAATAACTCTAGTTAACAATAACTCTAATAGTTAAAGAACCACTATTTACTCCGAAAAAAATGGAAATGCCGAGTATCACAGAGGATGTGTAAAAATCATTATTGAGACAATTTTAAAATCACCTTATTATTGACGCACTCACCTCTGCAACAAAAAACGGTGCAAGCACTGGTGATGGAACTTTTTACTTAATACTTTATTGTTTATCAATTTAGTGGACTATTGGGGTTCTGCTTTGTTCACCAATTTATTAGATGAAGAAAGAGTTTCGTTTCTCTATAGCTTATAATAAGGTTTAAAAAATTCAAAGGTACTAAAATGAAGTGTATTTTTGGAAGAAAGAAAATATTCCTAACACGCCTTTTCCATGCGACATAAATATGCAATTAACTTTTATTATCTTCCTAAGCGAAGGAGCTCAGAATACATTAAATACTTTGTTTTAGATTAACGCAATTTGACTCTCTCGTTGATCAACTTTTATGAATACTAAACAAAAAAAATACTAAAATTAAATGAAAATATTACTAAATATACACTCTTAAAAATAGGTGAATAAAAATTCAACAATTGTATAGATTTTACATACAATTTGATTCTGGAAATGGTACAGAATCAATTTGTGTAGAATTTCTCTATGCTATTGTGTTTAAACAACTGTGGTTCTATAATCAACAAATTGTGTATCAATTTGATTTATTTTATTGTATATATAGTACACTATTTGTGTACTTAAATTCGACAATATTTTATATTTATTTAATATAATTGTTCAGTAAAAAAGCAAACTCTTAGTGTTTTTTTAACATGGTATGTACAGGAAAAAAACACAATTTGTGCATTTTAAATACACACGTTAGTGTAGGTTGTTTTAACAATATATTTTATTTTCTTTCATTTCAACTATTAAATTTTATTACAAATTGTGTATAATAATACTATATATTGTTTTATAAATTTAAATATAGTGTAGGTTACTTATTTTAGGTTTGTATATCAAATTAACATAAGAACTGGAGTTTTTTATTACAATGTTTTGTGTTTATATTCATAAAAATTTAAAAATAATCAATATATTTGTATAAAAAAAATAAACAAATTGTTTAAAAATTTAAAATACATTTTAGAGAATTTCGTCATAAATCTGTGTAATAATAAATTCTAGTGAGCCTGGGAAAAACAGGATAAAAAAAAGCTGTTTTTTTATTTTAACAATTTATTTAATTGTATGAAATATTTTCGAAAATTCCACCATTAATACATTAAAGCAATGTATTAAATATTTTCTTCAATCGTTTCAAACCTAAGTTTTTTCCATAGATATTTTACACTGTCTCCTTTATAGCTCCATGTAAGTTTAGGGGATCTTGGTGGACACGATATATCTACAGGAGCCTTCCTTCCTATCCAATAAAAAAAATCTTAATTATTTGTTTTAATAGTCATAGCCTAGGTAATTTTTAAGAAATTTTTAAAATTTAATTTTAAAAGGTTTTTAGTTTGTTGATAATAGTTTAATTACCATAGTAACATATCCAAACTATGATTAAGTAGATACCATTTTCTAATACAAATTGAAATACAAATGCAATAAAGGTTACAAATTTAACCGACCTCTACATTAAAATTGGATAGGTACAAAGATAAAAAAAAATGTAAAAAAAGTAAGTATACCTACTTATCTATTCTACTGTAAAGTTATCAGTTATCACTGAAAAACTAAATAGGTACCAGCTACCTGTCTAAACATCAAAATATCCAGTAAATTCCAAAGTATACAATAAATGCAAAAAAAATATGGTGCTTACCTAATTACCTACCTACAAACTGCTCCTGGAGTTGGTCCAATAAACCCCACTCCTTAAGTTTATCTTCAACGAATATATCCATTTTTTTCTTATGCAATTTTAACACTCAACGAAACGAAAAAACCTTAAAACAAATTAATGCCGGCCGATTGATTGAAGGACTGCAGAATGAACAGTTGAACACCTGTGGCACTGGGAATTATAGCAATGCTGCCATCAAATGTATCTTAAAGATTACACCGCCAATTAAAAAAGTTACGTTTCCTTTTTCCTTACGCGTGTTATTATCACGATATTATTTAAATAAATAAAATAAGAACTTACTGCTGATTGGGCTTATTTTTAAATATCCTATTAAATCATTTTCAATTAATAACTTTAAATCGACTGCAAATTTTGATGCATACCTTTACAACTGTTTAATATTGAATCTGGCAACATTGACGCTAACAACGAACTTCTAGCGGCAAAGGCAAGGGCGTCGGGCGCGTCCTCCTTTATACACAATTGTGTATTATAACTACACAATACATAGTTTAAAATTCTATAATTGTGAAGGGCTATTAGCAAGAATCGTTTTTATTCTACACAATTGTAAATAAAATCAACACAAGCCAGAATAAAAAAATAATTAAAAATTGTAGTAAAAATATACTTGGTTATTAGATTTTTTACCAAACTGCATTGGATTTAAAAAAAAAAATGTGGAATATTTATACACATTATCTAAATAATTAATATCCACTTATGGTTATTAATTTAATATGCAATAATTGTATAAAATATACACATTAAAACATATACAAAATGCCTGAGAATTTTTATACAGGACTGTGAGATATTATCTAACAATTGTGTATTAAAATTAAACATTTTTTTTTACACAACAAAATGTGAAAAAATCCATCGGGATTTTTCTGTGTGTATATATAAATAAAATGATGGTATGCAAAAAAACTTTATCCCAGAATTATAACTTGTTTGAGTTAAACATCTTATTTAGGAAACTACGTTTATAAATGAAAATTCATTCTTGCATAATAAGTTTCCTTTCTATTGAGGGTAAATTTTCAAATTCTGATAGCAGAAACTTGAATCTTGTCTAGTCACAGATTTTGTCAATGTCAAAATATCAAGGCATATTAATTTTTCTACGAATCGAAATTTATTGCTTCGAATAGAATTTTTATTTGATGTTAATGAAAAAACTGTAGGAGATAATTAATAGTAAAAGGTATGAAGTCTGGCAAATAAAGTTCATCTTATGACCTTCATACTTTCTGTTTCACCATTTTTCACCACCGTACATGTTCTTTACTATTGTCAAATAAATAATTTTTACAATCAATATTTAAATAAGTCAGGTTACCCGTAAATTTGGTAGTAGGCAAATAGCTAAATTGAATTTCAACACGATTTTGATTAATCAAAGCAACTCACATACAATTAGGGAGGAATGTAAAGAAAGAATTGACACAGTTTTAAGGTAGGGTAATTGACACAGTTTTATGTTGAGAGTAAAAATAAAAAAATGTGTTCCTGCATTATTACTATGTAAATACAACACTTTTGATTCTAAAGGAGAAGACCGTAATATCGTTTTAACTTGTTTCTCACTTCGTTAACAGTTTATTATTTTTTTCCACATTGAGTTATCGTGAAGTGCTTCATAAAATATATTTATTTTAGTTTATCTTTACAATTTATTATTTTTGATTCTTTAATAAATTTAGGTCGAACCAACCACCAGTGTGACACATGATAGATGCGCCGCTTACGATTTTGATTGTAAGAGTATTTTTTCTCTTCCTATTTTTTGAATATGATTCTGCTAGTCATCGTAAGTGTTTGTTGGGCGACCATTTGACTAAAATTTTTATTTAATTTACTGTGATAAGGTGATGTTGTATTTTTGTTTTATTTAATGTAACAACCAATCAGTATCTTTAAAAATTCTGGAATTTTTTTTGGATTATTTCTTGTATACATTTTAAAAGAAGAATGAATTGAATGGACTATTATTAAGGGTTATATCACTACTTGATATAAGATTAAGATGAAGTATTTATGGTGTTCAGTTAGTATTTGGACATTCAGATATATTTTTGTAAACTGGTTTATTTTCTGCCTTTAGTACTTTGCTATTGGACTAGTAAATTAGTTATTTTTCCCAGAGTCCCTGTTACTCTCTAAGTCTAAGATGTCCTTCTGGCACACCAAAATAGATTTTCTATAGCAATAGATTTTCCCTCTTTGCTCTTTGCCATCGTGGTCAACTATTTTCAGCCGCAAGATCTAATCTTCTAAAATTAGGGGATCCCATTGTTCTCAATATGACTTGACATTGAGACAACACTTGGCAACTTCTTTCTAAGTTGGCTCCTTCCCTTTCTTTATCCAGTTTAGGTATGTCTAATATTTTATAATATCCCACTTTGCTAAGTATCATTGACTATGGTGATTCTTAACAACTGAGCATCTTTCTCTGCTGCCTGATGATAACGCTTACAATCCTCCGGACAGGGTCTTTTTAATACAATTTGATAAAATCATGTGACGATTGCCCCTAGACCTTTCTTAGTTTGACAGTTTGACTTAGTTCATGTTCTAGGCACCTTCGAATTTAAGGGTCTTACTTACTTAAGGGTCCGTCTTAGCGCACCTAATATCTTAGGTGGATGTATTAGTCGTAAGGCCTGCTTAAACTGCCGAACGATGCATGATCCTTTCCGAAGCATCTTAATATGCCAGACAAACAAAACGTGCAATGACAGCTTCAAATTCTAACAAAGACTCCTCTGACGTTTGGCACCAATTTGTTAACTGCGTTTGGTAGACATGTTCTAGGAGTGACTAGCCAGACCGCATCTTTAAATGCCTCACCAGGTGGTCATACACTTTGTGCTCTTTGAGAAATATTCTTTCCAATATGGCAACAGAATATAAGACAGTCGCCTTCTCTCTGGATTACCAACCGCTTGGTTTGCAGTCGCTTTAAACTAACGCTAATAAGTATTCCATGATGTAGAACCATCAAATTAAGGCGCATCAGCCCTATAAATTCTGTATTAGCATACATTTTGTTCTTGTTGTACACTGCTGACGGTCTATAGGGCCGCTAATCGAAAGTGTTGAAGTCCAACGATGCTTTATTATTGAAAGATTTTTGTCTTTGAATTATTTTTTAAATAAAATATTTTTTCCAACTCATTATATACTACGTAGATCATTGTTACAAAAGATCAAGTACAGTGAATACCTTTTACTTTGTATTATTGGATCTGCAAAATGTAAAGCTCTTAAGAACATTTTATGTGATAAATTAACAATTTTGCACTCTGTATTTCTCCTTAATGAATGTTATTAACTAGCTATTCACAAATAATCTTATCTATGTATATATGAAATTTTGTAATTTATATACGAATATCTTTAAATTACCTCTGACATCAGCTAGTGGGGAAAACATATAATTAAAAAAGACTAGAAAAGTAAATATACTATAACTCAAAAAAAAAGCTCAAGCAGTTTTCTAACCATAAAAATGAATACAAAATATCAATACTTATTTTATTAGAACATCTTTATATACATCTTCGATATTTACCAAACAAAGTAAATCAAGACATGTTTTTCCGAAGCCGACAGTACTCAGTGAGATAGCTCCTTTACTTTTAGGAAACTACGTGAGTTTCTTTGCTGCTCCACTCCAAATAGTTTTTCAGTGCTCCATTTTAAGTAAATATTTCTAAAATTGACTTTGGTACAAAATATTTCCGAGCCTTTTTGGTTTAATCGAATAATTTTAAATTCAATTTCAATGTTTTACTTTCAGACAGAAAAAAATAAATTGAAAATAAATTAAATTTACTGTCAACTTTTATTTAGCTGCTTTTAAATCTACCAGTAATCAGGCTAAAACGTTGGAAGGTAACGATTAAGACACAAAATCCATTGATTAATCAACATCATAGAGCAGATGATGCAAACGAAACATTTTAATGCAATATCAAATGTAACATTTGCTTTCAAACACTCATACATTTGATCACTTACCATGGTCTTTCAAATAAAATATATAACTGTGTGCAGCATTCTGATATAATTTATCTTGTTTATTAAACATAAGATATAAATTAAATTGTCCATATTTAAATATGCACGGCTCTAAAATTCGGATACACTATAATATATACTTCTGAAAAATCATTTAGAATTATTTATAATACTCAATATATTTATTTATTACTTTCGGCAATATTCGTCAAGTAAAAATAATAATTATTTAGATATGATTAGTACTAAATTACAACTTTATAATTATGTTTTTTGTTTTTTGTTTTTTAGGCGAATAGATACTTTATTAACACCTGTAGTTCTTGAACCGCCGGTAGTGTGGGAACTGTGCCCGGTTGACCACTAAAACTTCTCCGCTGGGCGGTACCAGTTGGTTCTCTGCTCTTCTGCTCTTTTGCAGTCCTATTGTGCATTATTGATGTACTCCCACATGTTTAGTTCTGTTGCTTCTAGGAAGTCCAGTATTTTGCCCCGTAGTGTAGTTCTTGACTTATCTGATAAGGGTTTGGCTTCGCCCAGGTCTATCGCCCTGATCTGTATGAATGCAAAAGCATAGAATGTGAAGAGTGGTTTCGTCGTTTTCCTTACCACCTATACATAGCGGTATATCTACTTTCCCAAGTCTTTCTACCTTTTGCAATTGTTGCTTGGGGTGGCCCAGTATGTTCTCACCCTTCCTGAAGAGCGGGCTGCCTCAAAGTTATTTGGGGAGTTCCAGCTTTTAGCAGTAGTTTTTATGCTCAAGTTCCAACCAGTATCTGATATCCAGGTTTTTATTGCTAACACACTATGTTGGTTCTGAGTTTATGAGTTGAGTTTTAATTTTACGGTAACATCTTCATGAGCACAACTGTTCTACCTATATATACCTTTTTAAGTTCAGATAATGTGAATTGACAATAATCAATGTTTTCGACTTAGTGATCATTTACTTCCATTATCGAAGGAAACCTTACATCATGAAGTCTTCATTTCGCTTGATAGGCACTGGCATCACGTACGTGGTTTTAAAACCGTACTCGACACAAAAATTTGCTCTGTCTGACAGCGATTTCTCGCAAATAATGCAATTTTCGACCCTTTTTTAATAATTATATGGAGATCAGGTTAACATTGTATGAAATTATTTTACACGTCTTAGAATAATAGAATACTAGCTGTTGCTGGCCCCCTTTATTGTTTGGTTGCTCATATTCGATAATAAGATTATCTCTGGTCTTTTTTGCTCTTTGGCTAGATCTGCCATATCCTCCCAGCAGTTTTGTCCAATCCTTGATCTAGCCCCAAACTATCTTAAGGCGTTTGTTGCTGCCTGGTCTTCTGAACCGATTACAAAGGTTTGGTGCCCCGTCTCTCATCAGTTGGATATCGGTCTGGATTCCTATTATGTTTGTCTGTAAGTCTCTTGTTTCCAGTCGCTGGCTCAACGTAAGTTGTCTGTCTTGTTGTCCATCCTCTAGTAAGCTAGTTGGCCATGTACTTACTCAAAGGCGCGGTTGCTGTCTTCCAGGGTGTAGGTTTATTTGTAATAACCTTATTCCCATGCAGGCCTCTTATTTACGCTTGGGTGGATGTTTACGGCGTGGGTCCCTCCTCCTCCATCATGGTTCCTGTATCCTCCTTCTATTGAAGCTTACTCAGGAGGCTCAGCTTTATTCTACCAAATTTGAGGTATAGCGTATTGTGCATATTGTTTCGCTTTCCTCACTTGGCCCCTTTGTACGATCTGGTATAAAAAATTAAATGTTTGATAATGCGAATTTAAATGATTTTTTAAGCAAATATTGATAAATAGTTTTCTTTTTTGATTATCCTCCTATAGGGATAAATGAATATGATATAAGAAAATATTGTATAGTATATAGCTGTAAGCTTGTAACCTTGCGCTCGTATCATTTTATAAAAATTTAAATAAAACTAGAAATTGCTTAAAAAGGAAATTAATACATTTTATTAACGTAAGTCTAATATATAAGGCCATTCGCCAAAACCCTTATTTTTTCAATACATTTGGTAAGAGAATGAGGAGTTTTTGTTTTCGTATTTAAAAACCTTTTAAAGCTTTTCTTCCACACAGCACTGACTTTCTCCTTGAGATGGTAGTAGATATTTTTTTGCCATGACGCAAATTAGTTTGTCTTTAGCAAAAAAAACAACAGAATCTTAGTCAATTATTTCTGAAAGGTCAGTGCAACAACTTTTCCAATTATTATTAAGAGTTGAAATTTTCTGAGAAGTGGGCATATTTTTTATAAGTATAATTTGAATTTATATCACCGGAAACTTTATTGCTTTACATGTGACTTTTGTTATGCGAATTCCCTGCAGTAATAAGATCCATGTCTTGATCACTGCTAGTACACTATAATGGTAAATACATTTTTCTGATAGCACACCACTTGCTATTTCATATAATTGATCTTTAGTATTTAAAGTTGAAGTATTAATATTAAAATTTTAATTATCCTTTAGTATTACAGCAGCTTGGTGTTTGCTAAGTTTGCCGGTAAAACCAGCAGGGCAAGTGATTGAATTATTGCTGCTGCTATGGACGTAATATCCAACATTATTTATCATTAATCTTATTTTCATTTGCATTTTTGCTAGATGTAACGTAGTGATTTAAAATTATTTTTGACGTTCGTCCCATAATTAAATCTAATCCGCGCTGCTTGTAGTAGCTTTCAAAATTTCTTAAAATAAATACAGTTAACTGTGTCAAGAAAGCCTTTATCTTATCTAAAGCTATAATTTTTAATAAACGAAAATAACTTCGGTTTAGTTATTTGTGTTGGTACTCCTTAACAGCAGATTAGTTATGTATACCAAAGACGACATTTCTTTTTTTTAACAGATTCTCAACATACTTCACAAACAATGGATATTTGCAACTATCTTGAAAGATATTTAAAGCTTCAATACAATATTAAGAAACAATTTATATGTGGCCTGTTGGTCATCTTTTATAATGCCATGAGATTCAGTTTGAATCCGTTTCCAAGCAGCTTTCAGAACATGAAAAGTACATTATAAAAAATGGAAATGGACAATATTTGCGAAAACATTAATTTCGGTTAATTTTTCATCTGTGATGTTAGCATTATCTGTCTTTACTAGGTGAAATTTTTATAGGAATAATCTCTGTGAGCTTGCGAACAGCAGAAACAAATAATTTGGATTTCAGGCTTATTGATACGATATAGCCTATAGGTCATCTTTCAGTCGGCGTTTGCATAATGAAAATATAGATTTTATAATTCTGGACGTCACAGTTTCTAGAAGAGTCGACTGACATCATTTCATTTACTCTAGGTACTTTTAAAGCCCTTTGCATAAAAGGAGTGCATAACGCAACAGCATAATCATTTTACCGAAGAACCGACACAGGTAATGTGAAGAATCCCTCACCATACCTTGCACCTGCAAGTTTGGGTTGAGAAGCCAGTTTTATAGAGTATTAGCACTTTGTCTAAGATGTGTGCTTCGGGGAAACTTCTGGCTGCTATGGTCATTTTTATCCCTCACGCCACATCTCTATATGAGAGCTCCGTTACCCGGTTTGGGCTCGTAGGCTTCTTTTGTTGGGATCTCGGTGTGCTACCCTCAGAACGGTGTCGCTTCTTTCCTTCACCGTCTGTTAGGTTGCTGAGGCTTCGGTCGAGGTAGGAGGACGATGCCTGAAAATGCACTCCTCATTTCTCACTGCCGCTTGCCGTTCGGCTTTGTGCCAATTTTTTTTTGGACGCGCTTTCGGTGTTTTTTTTTGTTTTCCATGAATGCTCCCACGAGTCGCTAGAGTAAAGGTGATCCGCGGTAACTTTTAACTAAGCTTCCGCCCAGCCTTGCATCTCTTTGGCGCGCACCACTCCGCAAGAGTTGAGAGATTTTATAGTGCTCTCGCCACACGGTTCAGGCTGCTAAGTCCAGACCCTCGTGCCCTCCATCAGCACGACAAACCTCGCGATCTCCTTCCAGGTTCGCGAGGGTCGTTGCGCCATGGGCGGTTTACGATGTATAGCTGGTCCACGATGATGATCTTCAATCATCTCAAACAGATTTCAGACTGTTGGCTTCAATTACAATCATCGTTAACCGGGGTTCCATTTGTGGCTTTCCGGTCTTCCTCCTTTCCGCCACCCGGAGACGCGCTCGATAGGTTGCGTAACCCCTGCAGATGAATACTGCAGTGTCAGAAAATTTGTTTCAAAATGTATTACTTTGTATTAAATGCATTTATTAGTTTTCTGAAAACTTGCGATGATTCAAATAAAATGTTCTATAGCTAAACACATAACTACACACAACTGCAATATAGTAAATTGAAAAAAAATTAAAAACATTCTTAGTACATTGAAAAAATGTGTGATTGTAAGCTGCACTCTTAAATTTTAAAGCGATGTAATTTTTTTCTCAACCGATTATGGCTGTTTATATTCTTTCCCAAAAAGTTAAACATTTTTAAATAGTTTTATATAGGAAGTTTGGCAGTAAAATGTAGGAATTTGTATTGAATTATATTTGAAAATAGATCGATTGTTTGCGAAAAATCATTCTAAATGTGGTTTCAAATTTTGAGGCATCTTTTGTCTTCAAGATTGTCATAAATGCCGCACTAAAGTGCAAAAACTTTCTATCGAACGGGTCCAGGAGCAAGAGCGACTGAAAGAAATGGTTTTTAGTGCTCTAGAACTGGATTTAACACCATCAAATAGAAGTGTTAAAAGAATCTGGATATGTACCATAAAACTGTTACCAATATTTGACAAAAATATAGGTACAGATGTTTTAAATGTTCCAAAACCCAGGTGATATTTCCCGAAGACCAGAAAAAATTAACATTTGTGAAGCATGATGGAAAAAGTAAATGAAAATATTTTTTTTGCGAAATATTCTATTTTTAGATTAATCTTTTTTATATTTTATGGAAAACACAACCCTTCCCTTATTCGATATTGGTCTCGGGAAAATGAGCACAGAAGTTTTTAATTTTTTACTCAGCATCCTCCAAAATTGAATGTTTGGGCTGGTATTTTGGGCGACCATATAATAAGGCCATTTTTTATTGATGGTACTTCAAACGCGAAAAAATTCCGTGAGTTGGTGCAAAACCTCCCTGCTCTCCTGCTCTTCTGCAGCAAAGTTCTTTCTACCATTCAAATCTTTCCTGATTTAGACGTGGGATTGGTCTATATTTGATAAGACGGCTCTCCTGCTCTTAATACGGTTATGGTAAAAGAGTTTTTAACAAATACTTTTTTTAATCGTCTTATTAGCGGTACTGGCAATATTAAATGACCTCCTAGATCTCCAGATTAGTACCCAAATGACTTGTATTTTTGGGGTTATTTTAAGGAGACCATTTAGAAACACGAATTTATTGACCAACAAATTTTAGAGGAGTTGCCAGAGATAATTGTTAAAGCATATTCATTCAACAATGAACTGCAAACAATTCCATTTTACCAAAAATTCTTTTGGAAGTACGAAATGGCTTTTATGATAGGTTGACTTATTGTTAAGCCAAAGAAGAATATCTATTTGAGTCTTTTATTTAAAGAAGTAATTTTTTTTTTTTATTTAAAGAACTATTATTTTTAAGTTTAGTTTTTAAGAACTTTAGTTATATTTTTGTATAGTGTAAGTAGTAAAATAAAATAAAATAAAAATATAATAAAATAAAATAAATATAATAAAATGATTTAGTGGCAGTTTGTAAACCCTCATTAGTGAGTTACTTTTTAATTGATTTAAGACAAGTTTTTTTAATCTCTTATTCTTTACGTAAAATTCCTGAACAAGAACACACTGATGCTCAAAAGCTTGACCATACACAATTCAATCAAATAATTTAACAAATAAAATCAATTAAAATTCAATCACATAAATCAATGAATAATAATTATTATCGGAAAATTCGTATTCTTTCTAAGTTAAAATGTATTACGTGTTTCCGCACCATTCAAAATGTGTTGTGGAAGTAGTAGTTCTTATATATAATAAGTTCTTTCAAAATTTACTTCAAACAAACTCAAAAAATGCATATTAATAGATGTATGTATGAAAAATGCATATTAATTAATATATAGTTCTTTAATAAAGCTGGGTATGCGGAATCATACTAGTCAGTGAAATAAAATAGATTTAAAGCAGGCAATAATTGCTTTCTTGCACGAGCATGATAGCTGGCCCCATTATTGCGAAAACTGTAAACATTTATTCGAAGACGTATATGAAAGATCAGACTATAAATTCCAACGTAAATTTAACATTTTATTTATAAGTTTTATTTTGAATATTAGAGTAAATCCAAGTTATTTATTCTTTGTGGTTAAAATTCATTTATGAAAGAATTAATGTAAAAAAGCTTATATAGCTCTTTGTCTTTTTTTGTAAAGTAATGATTTACATAGATAAGAAAGTGTACACGATGGAAATAGAATTTCCCCAAAACCAAATGTTTCAGGGCTGATTAAGACGACGAAGACTCTTAGTGATTACGTAACGTAAAATTATGTAGAATGACGTAAAAAACTGCAATTAATTAAATAATTAAAAAATGTAAAGCACAAAAGAAGAAAAGTACGTATAGGTGAAGCGTCGCATTTTATGCGTATTTAGCTTACAAGTTATTTAGTGCTTGATTGATTTTGCACTACTAACTTTTTAGTCTACTAACAGGATTATCAGACCTAAAAATAATTAAAAACGAAGAAACGAATAAAAAACAATAAAAAAACTTAATTAATTAAAAAATAGTACCTTAAAAATCTTAGAGCTGCAAACCCTGCAACATGGTTTCAGGTCACATTCAAGACACACACTGAATAAAACTTCAGTATTTGATACTTCGCTATAATATCGCTCCGGGATTTACATACTGTGCTTTTATATTAAAACGAACCACCCCCACTTTCTTGAAAAAACAAAAAACAAAGATACTTAGATAAACAGAGAACAAAAGGAGTTTGGTTGATTGGCTTCATTGATCAGGAAGACGGTTATAGCGTTGATTAAATATTTGAGTGGTAAGTTTGAGTATTCCAAATATTCGATCAACTGTTATAGTCTAAGCAGCTATAGGTATTCAAACCACTAGACCGTTGACTCTAGTATGTGTATCCGGAGCGAGAGGTTATCTTTCTATAAATTTCACCAACGCCCTATTATGTAGATTAGGGCTTCTCAGTTTCCGGGCCCAGTAGTCTGCTTCTTTCACAAATTATCCAGCTTGGTTACCGGCGTGAATGGGTTCAACTAACCACCGGCCAGAGGTCAGAAGGGATTTGGGAATGGGTTTGGGAGTAAAGGTAAGGACAAAGAAGGACCACGTATTGACTAGGTGAAAGGTAATGCGGAAAAGTTCTGTCAACCATCTTTTCACCTATAACTAGCCTTACTATGATATATCAAATGCGAGCCCTCATTGTGTGACACATTATTGTAAGCAGCATAAAATTACCTATTCAATTACTTACCAAGTTTGTACGAACAATTCACCCACTTTGACGGCTAAACCCGTTTAGAGATATGTATGTCATTTTGGCTAGTGTTTACGTGAAAGGATTAAGAAAGAGATTCCACATTAAGATTAAATAGCTGTTTACCGTTGCCTACCTGGAAATTTTTTAAAAAATGGTTGAGCTGACTAGTTTAACAAGTGATAATAAAATGATTTAACAAAAAATTAAACTATAACCTTAAAAAATATGTTTATTTATTTCTTGAAAGCATTTGCACATTTGTGTTGGTAGCACTGGGAGTTAAATCGGTTGAGTAGTGCCAGTTGTTTACACAGTTTTTTAAATCGGTTTAAAACCGGCTCATCCACTTATTTAAACCGGCTTACGATTGGTAAAGCGATTTACGGGTCTTGATACATGCGAATTACGTTAAATCGATTTCCACTAAAAAATTGTACCAATAAAAATTGAATCGATTGAAATACAAGCGAACAATACGTAATTATACTGAGTATTTTATTAACCTTAATTATTAATTATCTTACCTCATCAAAAAAATTGCTTTAAAAAGCAATCTAGAAGTAAAAAAAAATTTGGTGGTTTTCTTCCTCTACTTCTTCTAATTCTTTCCAGTCTTCTACAAATATCTGGTACAATTAATTCACCGATATATTTGACATCCAGCTACAAATTCAGAAAATGAATATAAAATGGTATATACGTTAGCCAAAAAAATAGAAATAATTTTTCTCTATGGAGCTAAAGGTCGATGCCGCTCGTAGAATGGCCATCGCATTTAACGAGACATGAAGACAAAAACATAGGCGATAAATATGTCCAGAATTAGTAGAAAATTTTATTTACTTATTTATTTCATACCAACGCCAAAGCCAATTTTATAAATATTAAGAAAATAAAATTAAAATTAAATAGCAAATGTAGATCGGCCTAATGTTAAATACAACGTATCAACTAAAATAAAATAAAAAAACACAACTGGAATACTAATTATATATTAGATTTAGAATTAAAGGTACATGTTTATTTGAGACTTAAAGAAGTTTAACCCCTTAGCAAATGGATGAAAGCTAAACGCTGCTTATATGGTCTGAGTTTGATGTCTAGGTTGCTTGCAGAAAAATTTCAAAAAATATTAGTTCAGGCATTTCTAAAATACTTTTCTAACACAGGCTTTACATATATCAGTGTGCAACCCATATACAGTAGTGTGTCTACCCTAAAGCGTCCCCATCCCTATAAAGTTTTTGTTTCTAACCGCTTTTCAATTGTTTGATTGGGCTCGACAAACACTTTTTGCCGATTGAAATAATATGCAGCCTCTCGAAAACTATGATTGCAGTCTCCTACTAATCGTATGATTTCAACTTTTTGATTTAAAGTATAACCAGGCATTATTGTAACAAAATGTGTGTTAAAATTAAACGCAAAAAATTATTTTTAACGAATACTGTCTATTACATTTTACGACATAATTGTCGTTGAAGTTTGAAGTTTATTTATCAAACAAAGGGAATTTTAAACAAAAAAAAAACAACGACACCTAATACAGGATGGCCCGACAAATAGGTCTTATTACGATTTTTATTGCAATTAATAATATTTTATTCAAACATCCTGTACATTAGAGGGGTAAACCCTATATATTTTTTTTTGTGAAAATCGTTTAAAAAAGAAAAATTTTATAGGGGTGGGGATACTTTAGAGTAGACACACTGTAGAATCGTAATCTCAAAATGTTTATTATGCTGAAAATTGCATAATGAAAATTAAAGTATTATTTTTTTAATAAAAATACAATATAAACTATGATAAAAATAAAAAAATGTAATCACTATACTAAAACAAAATTGAAACTGTTAATATAAACTTAACAAAAATTATTTTTTAAAATTTTGAGACTTAGTAGGACCAATTATCGTTTTACTAAGTCTAAAGACCTTAAGTTTGGCGCAATTAACTTTTATAGTATTTAAGAAGTCAGATATTGACGCAAAAAGTTAATTTTTGCGTCAATATCTTTATTTACTAAGATATAATAACTCTATCCGGCATTCTATCAAGAACCGCAGATTTAAGGCAGAGTTTTAGTGAGTATGTTTCAGTGTTATCTCTGAGAATATTCCCAATTGAGGTGATTGATTACTGATATCAGTTGTCGCGAAAATTAAAATAAATTAAAAGTTAATTTAATTAAGTTAATTCCTTCGATAGCGGATCGTTATATATCACAACACCCAAAAAGATAAAATAATAAAAAAAGGCGAGAATACCTAGAGATATAAAAATACAAGGTCTACCTTTTAACTAATTTTCTTAAATTTATAGATTTTAAATTGTATAATTTTATTTTGATTAATTTTAGTTGGATCGTATGACTTTAATTTCTACATTCTAATTTCTACTTTAATGGCTACAATAGTATACATAGTATTAGGCTCAATAAACGACAAACGACTATCCTTGGCCCAAAATAGATAGGTCGCGCTGTTTGGTACTTTACTTGCGCGCTGGGCATATACCAGGCGGCCACTGGTAATAAATCTGGGTAACCTTTAACGCGATCAATAAATCAATTATTATAATGTTTATTTAAAATGGGTTGTGCCAGAACATACGATTAAATTGAACTAAAGGGCTTTCGTTTAGACAAACAAAAAAAGAGATTTCCTAGCGGAATAAATACCAACGTTAAGTATTGGAGAATGCAGTGTATTTTCTAATCTATTGTAATTGTTAAAACACACAAGACAGCACTTACTAATTACATTGATTTTTACTTGTTCTTAAGTTAAACCATAAGATGCACTTTACCAAACATGCATAACTTCATATCTGAAGAGAAGTAAAAAGTTTAGGAGTATAAGCTGTTTAAACTTTGTGTATAAGTTGTTTAAGCGATATTTTAAAATTGCTTTAGAAACTGGTTAAACTTAGATGAATTTCGGGATCTTGGTAAAAGAGGTTTAAAAAAAACGCGACCTGCGTAGTATTTAGACTCCTTAGAAAATAAATAAAAATAGTATCAGGCTCATTACTAATAAAACAAACAAAAGATAGAACCATGAAATGGACACGTAATGTAAAGCCTGGGAGGAGGACGACAAATTAGGTTGTCATGTAGTTTCAGCTTATTGGTGAACCAAAGCCTACTGAAGAATTATATTGAACTCTAAAGACCAACAAGACATTATATTTTTATCACCGCAAAATATAAATACGTTTTATAACACAGGTATATTTGGCAAACAATTAGGTAAAATTACTTTTCACAACTAATGACCTTATTAAATTTTAACTGTATTGAAACAGATACTGATTGCAGGTGCTCCCTATACTACTCGGTATTACGTGCTATTTGATTTCAGTCAAGAATATAATGAGGCAAATTTATAAGCTAAAATGAATTTAAATTAGCCAAGCACTCCTAACACCCTATAGTTTCATTTTTTCATTAACTCGGTTGTTGAACTTGACCGCTTTGTTAATTAATTCCAGATTATAGAGCAAGCCGGAAAAAAAATTAATCTTTCTCACACAAATAAACTCCCCAACATTAGTAAATCGAGAAATTGATTAGATGGTGTAGAATCTCAAGTTCAGGAACTGTCTTTGTAAATGCATATTGTTTGCGGAGTTTCCTTTGTATTGTCGATCAACTCTCGGATAGCGTCAGAGCAACCTCGACATAATTAAGGTTTGGAAACCTTATTGTCGAATTTCATCATGTTGGTATATTTTACAGGACAAGGCATAGAATAAGAACTTCGAAATAAAAAAATAACTAACAAAGCCGAGACTATTTTTTAGAAAGCAAGAGAACAAATTAGATTAGTACTTAGAAGCTGATACGTGTCTCTCCTTAATGAAATCATTAAAGAAAAGAGTTTTTTTTGAGAAAAAAATTTTTTCTCAAAAAAATCGTCGGACTCGGAATCGATTTGAATATTGTGGCGCCCTTTTAAGTTGAAAACAACGTTATTCAGTGTATCCCAAAAATAAGATATGAAGTTATCGACAATTGCTTTAAAGAGTACCGCCAATTTTTATTGCGTATTTGAAAATCGTTTTAAATATTTTTAACGATATATGTCATAATTAATATACATGTGTGTATAAGAATTTAAATACATATTATAATGTTATCAAGGATTTTTTTAAATGGCTTTTATTGCTTATTTCGAAAGAGCATATTGACTGCAAAATTTCAATTTTTTGTGACCTGTAGTTTCCAGATTATAAAAATATGGCGTTCCATATTCTTTCAAACAGTAAAAGTAGTAAATTTTAACATTGTTCAATGACTTGTCTTGAGTGTAGAGTCTGTTACTTTTTAATTAATCATTATAAGTCAAATAATCAGATTTAAGCATGCCCTATTTAACTGAACAGCACAATATTGAAATCTTAAAAAAACATCTTGTCGGACTTGCATTGTCTTATTTATTTATTGTAACACGACGTTTCGGTTGGTAAGTATCTCCAACCGTTATCAAGTGTAAACTGAAAGCAAACTACTATTCTATAGGCTTATATACTAGATGTGTGCAGCGATATGGAAGGGGAGGGAAGGGAGGGAAAGTCATCCGTGAAAAAGAGTTGGAGGGGGGAAGGACACGCGTCTCTCTAGATCCTACACTGTCCTGAGAGTAGAGGCTTCCAGATGTTGGGTATATCGACGCTTGGCTGGCTGAAGATCCTCTGATTCTGTGAAATGAAAGCTGCCTCTACGAACTTCCTCTTCCGCCAGTGCTGTTCCTTGTGTAGAATCTTGGCTTCTGACCAATGGATATTGTGTCCATTATGCCACGCGTGCTCTGCTATCCCGGATTTGGAAACCTCTCCTCTTTGGGTCCAGCTGCGATGTTCCTTCGCTCTGATTTCTAGGGGGCGCTTCGTTTCACCTATGTATGAGTCACCGCACTCACATGGGATCCGGTAGACGCAATTTTTGGTATCCACCATGCCATCTGGTTTGGTCTTTGAAACCACGCTTCTGATAGTGGTGCTAGATCTAAAGGTAGTTCTAATATTGTACTTGCTGGCAATGCGTCGGATTTGTTCCGATGTACCCCTAATGTAAGGTATGGGTAGAAGTCTGGTTGTCGTGGTGGCCTCGTCTCTGATTTGATTTGGACGCGTTCTTTGGATGGTCCTACTTATTAGCTTCTTTGGATATCCATTCTGTTGTAGGTCTTTGTAGATGGTATCCACTTCAGTCTTGAGATCCTCGTCGTTTCTACAGATGGTTCGAGCTCTATTGTAGAGGGATCTTATGATGCCTACTTTGGTGGTTGCAGGATGGTTGGACTCATAGTGCAGATACTGGCCCGTGTGTGTTGGTTTTCTATAAACTGAAGTTCGTAGATTTCCGCCGACCTTTTTAACGAGAACATCTAGAAAAGGTAGAGCTGAGTCCTTTTCTGTCTCCATCGTGAATTTGATTGTTGGTCTGAAACTGTTGAGGTGAAGCAGAAACTCCTGAAGTGCTTTTTCCTCTATGTCCCAGATGATGAAGGTGTCGTCCACATATCGAAGCCAGAGCTTCGGTTTGCACCGGGAGGCATCTATTGCATGTTCCTCAAACCATTCCATGAAGTTTTTTGCTATTACTGGGGAAAGAGATGAACCCATCGGAAGTCCTTCGTCTTGGGCGTAGAATCTATCCTTGACCTGAAAGTAAGAATTACGAAGACAGATCTCCAAAAGTTCCATCACCCCGTCCAGAGGCAGTGTGGTCCGAGTTGAGAAAGCTGCATCCTTGCTTAGTTTGTCTCGGATGATGTTAAGAGACTCTCCTATGGGTACATTGGTGTAGAGACTTTCGACATCAAAACTCACCAATCTGTCATTGGTCTCGACTTCGATCCCTCCAAGAAGGTCTACAAAGTGGGCAGAGTTTCGCACGAAAGACGCTGCATTTCCCTGGATCGGTCTAATGATCTCCAAAAGGAATTTCGAGAGTTCTGATGTCGGCGAATTTCTAGAGCTCGTGATGAGACAAGAGACGCCAATGTCATTCCTACTGGTCTACGTCTCAAAACCGCTATACCAGGTAGAAGATCAGAACGTATTCTTGAACGTGCTAGTATGGAGCTGCTGCGATCTCAACTTAGCTACCACCGTTGGAAGAAAGCAAAAATAGAAATCGAATGCATTCAGCGATTCGAAGAAATCAAAGAAGTTACATTGGAGGAAGACTATCAACCAATCTTTGACAAAATAGACTTCACTTGCCAAAAACTAAGAGAAAAGCTAAGAGCAAGCCACCTTTCAAAACTCCAAAACCTTAAATCCAGACGAACCAACAGGACTCAACCAGCACCAACCTCTAACCTCCCCGCCACCATCATTAATGTGTCAAAAAGAACCCTTACCGATGCTGAATCATCCGAGACAAACTAAGCAAGGATGCAGCTTTCTCAACTCGGACCACACTGCCTCTGGACGGGGTGATGGAACTTTTGGAGATCTGTCTTCGTAATTCTTACTTTCAGGTCAAGGATAGATTCTACGCCCAAGACGAAGGACTTCCGATGGGTTCATCTCTTTCCCCAGTAATAGCAAAAATCTTCATGGAATGGTTTGAGGAACATGCAATAGATGCCTCCCGGTGCAAACCGAAGCTCTGGCTTCGATATGTAGACGACACCTTCATCATCTGGGACAAAGAGGAAAAAGCACTTCAGGAGTTTCTGCTTCACCTCAACAGTTTCAGACCAACAATCAAATTCACGATGGAGACAGAAAAGGACTCAGCTCTACCTTTTCTAGATGTTCTCGTTAAAAAGGTCGGCGGAAATCTACGAACTTCAGTTTATAGAAAACCAACACACACGGGCCAGTATCTGCACTATGAGTCCAACCATCCTGCAACCACCAAAGTAGGCATCATAAGATCCCTCTACAATAGAGCTCGAACCATCTGTAGAAACGACGAGGATCTCAAGACTGAAGTGGATACCATCTACAAAGACCTACAACAGAATGGATATCCAAAGAAGCTAATAAGTAGGACCATCCAAAGAACGCGTCCAAATCAAATCAGAGACGAGGCCACCACGACAACCAGACTTCTACCCATACCTTACATTAGGGGTACATCGGAACAAATCCGACGCATTGCCAGCAAGTACAATATTAGAACTACCTTTAGATCTAGCACCACTATCAGAAGCGTGGTTTCAAAGACCAAACCAGATGGCATGGTGGATACCAAAAATTGCGTCTACCGGATCCCATGTGAGTGCGGTGACTCATACATAGGTGAAACGAAGCGCCCCCTAGAAATCAGAGCGAAGGAACATCGCAGCTGGACCCAAAGAGGAGAGGTTTCCAAATCCGGGATAGCAGAGCACGCGTGGCATAATGGACACAATATCCATTGGTCAGAAGCCAAGATTCTGCACAAGGAACAGCACTGGCGGAAGAGGAAGTTCGTAGAGGCAGCTTTCATTTCACAGAATCAGAGGATCTTCAGCCAGCCAAGCGTCGATATACCCAACATCTGGAAGCCTCTACTCTCAGGACAGTGTAGGATCTAGAGAGACGCGTCTCCTTCCCCCCTCCAACTCTTTTTCACGGATGACTTTCCCTCCCTTCCCTCCCCTTCCATATCGCTGCACACATCTAGTATATAAGCCTATAGAATAGTAGTTTGCTTTCAGTTTACACTTGATAACGGTTGGAGATACTTACCAACCGAAACGTCATGTTACAATAAATAAATAAGACAATGCAAGTCCGACAAGATGTTTTCACTGTACCATTGTCTACCACCTTCAAAAACAGATTGAAATCTTACTCAAGAAGAAGCCAAAAGCAGGTTAAGGACTTATTCAGAAACGTGTATCCTGATTTACCACCGATATCACAAGGTACCGTAAGCAAAATTGAAAATCAGTTTTAGGAAAATGGCTATGGAAGAATAACTAGTTCTCCTAAGTATACGCTCAAGAAAAATCCTAAAATTCAATAAAGAAAATCCTTTCTTTTCCACTAGACAAGTAGCGCGTGAATTAGAAGTGAATCAGCCTTCAGTAGTAAGGGTTGTGAAGGCACAAAAATTTCATCCACTTAAACTTTCCTGATCAAATAGAAGCTGATATATTATATATATATATATATATATATATATATATATATATATATATATATATATATATATACATATATATATATATATATATATACATATATATATATATATATATATATATATATATATATATATATATATATATACATATATATAGGTATATATATACATATAGGTATATACATATGTATAGGTTTCTTAAACACCATCTCGTGTCAACAACTTCAATATTAAATGTTATTTAAAATTAAGTACCTACTCGCATGATGTTTTTTCTGAATCACAGTTGAGATATTATTCCGAGCACTGTTTTTTAAGAATATCAGGCTTGACTACAAAACGTAATTATTTATTTTTTTTTTCAGAAAAAAGCAACAAGTACAAAGGTTTTTTCGCACAGCCTAGAGAAAAGCTGATTCTAGTATTATTATCTTACATTATATAATAATCCTGTTTAATAAATAATAAAATATTCTCTTTGCGACACCAATGTTATGAAATATATGGAAGCCTACTTATGTTAAAGGTTACAGTTGGTGTACAGTTTTTATCATGTATAACTTAATATTAATATGGCTTTGATGCTGCAGTAACATGCTGTCAATAGGAAAAATAGATTCATGATCCGACTGTCTTGGAAAAAATTCTTATGATAATATGTACTACTAGATAACGGAAATCATTCATACCTCATTATATTTTTGTCCTCAATGAGCGATCAGGCTGCAATATCGCGCAATGCAATAAGCTCAATTTCTCTAAAAATAGAAACGTTCACTATACGAGTGGTAAGCAAACATTAAATATTTTCCAATACGGTTCTTTTGTGCGAGCCATCTCCGATTATTGGTCGATGAAAATTCATACATTTTTCTTCAGCAAGAACGAATGAAATATTCTAGAAATATTTTTTCCCCGCCATTTTTTTTCCAAATTATGAACAAAATTAACAATTAATTGGTCCTAAGTTATTAATAATTGCTAGTGTAAATATAGATACTTATATTTTTACGAGACCTTAATTTAAAACTTACGGGTTTTTTAAATTCTTAATTTTAGTATACTAAAGTAAGAAATACTTCTTAGTTTTAGTTTTTTCTAAAGTTTAACTCCTTTATTTAGGAAAACTCTAAAAAATAATTAGACAACAACCGCCAAGATTACGTGCCATAAGCCTAGACAGCCGTATTGATGGGCTAAAAGTAGGCATAATTAAAGTGACATCCATTCATTCAATAAGTAATCAATGCTGCCAATCGAATAATTTAAACTAGATTCTAAGCCAGACAGAACACAATCATAGAATCACGAACATAGAAATATAAAAAGAGATAAAAAGTGTGTGTACAAAACACAAAAATACAGAGACGTGGTGGTTGCATACAAACTGAAATCCTTCTGACAAATCTGCTAGCATCCTCTCGCTTGGCATCGGAAACTGTTGTAACTAACTTGACAGTTGTGCGTAATTAAACCATTCAAAATGGTAGAAAGGCATGGCCAAATATGCATACAGCGGAAAAATCAAATTGTTAAATCAATTCTGACAAAGCAAAACTTGTATTATCCATTTTTCTTTTTTCTAAAAAACTAATTGAAATTGAAATGAAATTGAAATTGTCGAAACAGTGGGCTGCCAAGGCAGTTGTGCATATAGGTCTCCTGGTGGACCCGTCATGCCCTACCGGGTGTTACCAGAGCCCAACGGCCTTAGAAAAACCAATAAGGCTCTCTGGTCTGAAGGACTTAAAGTCACTCGGTGCACTGAAAGTGTTACCCAAGTATTTGAACCTGGCGCGCGTGAGTGCTGGGCACTCCCCGACTACATGGTCAACGGTTTCATTCTCCTCACAGCACCACCGGCATTCCAGGTTGTCCGCAATACCGATGGTATGGAGCTGGCTTCTAAAGAGTCAGTGGCCGGTTAAAAGACCTGGCACTAGCCGAATTTCGCGTCTTTTTAGGCGTAGTAGATTTTTGGTGAGACAGGCAGAGGGCCCACCTATGTGCGCTTTGGCCTGTCTCATACCAGGGGACTCAGTCTATCTTCGGTGGGTCCACTTGTCCAGCAGACCCTTCATTGATGCCACCGCTACGCATTTGGCGATACCAATTATGGGTCCCGGCCCCATTGGCACATTTGCGGATACCAGTCTGGCAAGAGAGTCCGCTTCCTCATTACCTGCATAGCCTGCGTGGCCACGTATCCAGACGAGCTAGACCCTGCAGCCAACCTGCACCAATTTTTTTAGGACTTTTATGCACTCTAGTACAAGCTTGGAGCTTACCTTTGCGGCCGTGATAGCCTTAATGGCAGCTCTGCTGTCCGAGCATATTGATACGACTGTATTGCGGTGTCCGCAGCTTAGGATACCGCCCGCAGCTTAGGATTTTCTATCCGCATTTTAATACAGCGAATACTTCGGTCTGAAAGACAGTGGCGTGCTCCCCCAGCGAGTATGCCCTACAGGTATGTGGGATCCTTCCACAAAGCCCTGATCCAGCTCTGTTATTAATTCTGGAGCCATCTGTGTACCAGATGGTCCCCCTATTTAGCAATGCAGGTCTATTGGAATGCTGCTACTCCTCTCTGTCTGCAATGTGCGTCACGAACCCCTCGCAGTCCACAGTCACTGGAGCCATGCAGTCACTGCCGATCCGAAGGAAAGGACATTCCTGTATGGCCCGTGACCAAATTTTTTGCGTGACCGGTCTCGCCAACATGTAGTTCGCCGAGGACGTATAGCCTGTACGCAGTCCTCATTGCCTCGAATTGCACAACGAGGTCAAGAGGCGAAAGGCTCAGCAGAGTCTCAAGTGCTCTTGTTGGCGCCGTTCACATGGAACCCGTTATGCTGAGACATGCAAGACGTTGGACTCTGTCCAGTTGAGCACGAATTTTCGTTTTCTCCGTACATGGCCACCAAACGATAGCCCCGTATGTGAGAATGGGTCTCACAATGCGCGAGTAGATCCAGTGGAGGATCTTACGAGACAGACCCCAGATATTGCCGAAAGCCCGCCTGCAGGCCCATAGTGCGCAGGTGGCCTACTTCATTTTGGTGTCTGCATGATCGTACCAGGAGAGTTTGGGATCTAACTTGATTCCCAGAAATCGAACTGTACTGGAGTAATGCAGCTGCATGCCACGAGATATAACAGGGGGCGTGCCAAAGTTCCGTCTTCTCGTGAATAGTAGAAGCTCTGCTTTTTTGGGGTTAATCCTGAGACCCCCGAGAGGCACCACATGTCCACCATACGCAGGGTTCTTATCATAGGGCCCCGCATTGAGACGGCGTCTTTCCTCGGGCAAAGGATTACCAGATCATCAGCGTAGGCTTGTGTGTATAGGCCAGCATTATTTAACAGATTTATCAGACTGTCGACCACAAGGTAGGGAACAATACTCCTCCCTGCGGACAGCCCCTAGCCACCAACGTTTTGATAATCTCGTTGTTAAGCTGGGCAGATACATGACGTTTCGAGAGTATGGCCTCTTCCTTAAGGTACCGATCAATCAGCCTCTCCATTGCCTTTAGCATAAAGCTGGTAAGGCTGATAGGTCGGTACGATTTGGGATCTGTAAAATCGTTTTTTCCGGGTTTCGGAATGAAGAGTACTTTCACTTGACGCCATAACTTTGGGACGTAGCCCTGAGTAAGGGAGGTCCTGAATAGTCTGACCATGTGTAGGGTTAGTACTTCTAACTCGTTTTGCAAAAGGCATAGATATAATCCATCCATGCCCGGAGATTTGAAGGGGGAGAATATCTTGATTGCCCATTTCACCCTTTCGTAGGTAATTATTCTTCTAGCAGTCTCGTACTCTAAGCGAATCGAAGCCCGAGAACAGCTAGGAGAATCGCGAGATGAGTTGGAAAAAACTAATTATTTTTCATGTATTTTAGCGTCGAAGAATAACCCACTTTATATATTTTGACAATCTCTACCTTTAAGGATTTTTCAAAAATGGATAAGACAAGTTTTGCTTTGGGACGCGTCATGTCGGTCTCTTATAATACGAACAACATATCTTGGAACTATAATATAAAAAAAATTTAATTGAAAGACAAATATCTACATAAGATGGAAATAAACTTTAAACTAAAAAAACAAGTTAATAACAAAACCATTCATTCCGATCCATTCTGGGTTCTCAGTTCTCTTAGTGATACGAGCATGAAATAATATTCAAAATAGATAGATGTGACCTCATCAATAAATTCGCTTTATAATTCATGTGAAAAATCATGACAAACAATAAATAAATATGTGTTGTAGTGTAAAATCAGCAGGATCAGCGTTATTATTTGGAGAGAGGATATATTGAGGAACTTTGTTAAAATTTGTAGGAGGGAAGTGGAAAATAAATTCTATAGCTCCAAACCTTAATAAAATTTACATTTCACATTTCTCTCTCTTTCTTTTTCTTGTAATGGCGACTGAAAGAAATTGAAAACATTTTTTATGACTATTTTTATCCGAACAATTTAAAATATACATACTCTTTCATAAAGAATATTTACAGGATGACTTCTTTTTAAGAAAAAAAAAAGTTAATTTAAAATAGCATCCTTAAAACAAACCCAGCTTACGCTTTCGGAAAAACTTACATTACATTGAAAAACAAACCTGAATAATAGGACAAATGACGTTCGATCATTCAATATAAACAATGTCATTTCTATTAGCTTCCTGTCAATTTTACCAAGCGAGATGGCCCACATACGATTCCGATATCCGCTATATAAATTTCTGTAATATGTGGTCTATAGCATAAGATATAACCTATGGTCAAATGCCATTGTTAAGCTGATTCTTTTAACCTCTTTAAACTCTCAAGGAGTTTAACATACGAAGATGTCGAAAACGGAGAAACTCTTTAGTTCTTAGATATGCCGAATTAGAGTGAAATTTCATAGACTTGGATATCTTCTCTCTTTCAAGCAAAAATTATAATTTTTTTGTTTTTGAATATTCAAGCACATAATCATCATTTACATCATTCAGCCAAGTGATTTACATACTCCTGGAAAGCTTCATCGTCATTTGTCTTTTTAATTATTTTAGTAATTAGTATTTAAGACCTACAAAGATTATTAATGATGAATAGTTGTTACAAAATACTTTAGAGACGATCAAGGTGTGTAATATGAAACCTTTATACTAAACTGTGTACCAGTTTAAATATATCCAAACTGGTAGCTCTTAATCCAGGGTAATGAGAGATCTTCAATAGCATGGTGCTGTAATTTTAATAATAGATCTGATGTTTTAAGCAATTAAAGGATTTTTGAAGATTAAAATAAATCGCGTAGATGGCCAAATTATTCTGATAACATCATTTTAGAAATCCCTATTATTGCTTACTGTCATATTTGAAGAAGAGCTGCCCACTGACTCAAGATTTTTGCAAAACATGACAGGCTAGAAAGAGGTTTGTAGTTTCAACATCTGAACAACTTCGTTTAATCGATCGGTGTGACTGAAATTAACCAAATTGATCGGAATATAAAGTAAAGAGTAAATGGTACAGCAACGATACTGTTATTTCTTTTTCCTTAAAAATTATTATTCTACATTAATCGAAGAAATTCAAATAAACTGATTAAAATTCCACTAAAAAACAAAATTCTCAATACTATCATTTTATCGACAGTATTTTATGGATTGATATCTATAACTACTCCTTAAAATAAGTTGATGTTCATTCGCTTTTATTTATCTTCTTATTTTGTCTCATATGTTTCCCTTTCTTCAACAATAGAAACTCCGAGTCCACTTCCAAAAAGACACTTGCAGAAAAATTGGTACAAGTAGGGAATGCAAACAATATTTTAATTTATGAACTGAAGAGTAAAGTAAAGTAATATTTGGAAATCGACTTAATGCTGAAGCAATGTGAAAAGCACAGTATACGGGATAAAAATAATCACTGAAAACAATGTCTATAATAGGTAGGGACAAGAAGATAATGTAATAGCTAACTTATTGCTAGTAGTTGTAGCTAGAGATAGATCCGGTGATCCATAAGAAGCCATTCAATAAAAGCTTTTCTTTCAATCTATAGATGAGGATAATTATTTTATAACTATTTTCTAACTACATAATGAGGATGTGCTTTATCCTGTTGAAAATGTAATACATTTTCGTCTAAAAATAAATTGCTGTATGCGTTTTTCTTATTATTAAAGCAAATATTTTTGATAAGCCGAAGTTCTGCAGTAATTGTAGCTGTCACAATTTCAAAAAATTCAATTCTTCTATCACCACCAGGTTCTTGAAGGATTTGTTTTTTATATAAACACAATGTATGAAATTTAGCTACTTACACCTACT